>NW_026695927.1:3000000-3184918 GCF_030347475.1 Cadophora gregata
CTTAATCTCGTAAGTTTCTCCTTTCTGTCTCCGGGCAGTCGGACTAGTCAAAGATGAAGTGCTCCCTCCAGTCGTGTTGGTATCTATTACAGGTCTAGGAGGTTGAGGCGGAGGTTGTTCCTGTGACCTTCTAGGTGGTAGTGCTGGTGCTTGTTCCTCAACATGACTATCCACAATATGTCCATCACCCCCAATAATCCCGCTCTCTTGTGCTCCGACTGGAATCTGCTCAGGAAATGGCCGAGGGATGGGCTCGTAACCTGGATCCGGACTGGATACATGATCAACAAGGTTCCATCCTTCACCTTGTTGATTTGATTCTGCTGGTACCAAAGTGTTAGACACGGGATGTTGCCCTAATGGATTACTTTGCTCATCCCAAGCATGTCGATCTTCACTCATTTGTTGAAGTGCCTTTGAATTGTCCGCTGGCATCTCGTGTAGTACGGGTGAGGGTTCATCCTCATCCCAGGCAGGCGATTCCGGCTCGTCTATATCAACTAGCACTGGTTGTGAAGTATCGACTGGAGGAACAGGAGGAGCTGCTCGAGCATTGTTTCCAGAATCTTCTCGTTGTATAAAGGGTAGAGGTTGATTCGTTGTATTAGCGGTTTCCTTCCCATTCAGGCCGGGCTGCCAAGGGTTTGTATTCGAGTCGGAGACGGAGAGGTTATCGAATTGCTGTGTAGGAGCTGTATCTGGCCAAAGTCAGTGATACTCACATTGAAACACGGATATACATACTAGTAGTTTGCTGGACCCGTCTCTCTTCAAATCCTCCCCAAGCTTCCGCACTACTCTCATTCCCATTCGAGCTTCCCGAATTCTGCTTCTTCAGATATGGATTTGTCACATTAGCAGCAGCCGGTCGTAACATTTCCTGCGAACTGTTCGGTGTATATCCTGGCGGTCCAACTCGTAACGACTCTGGGAGTCCTGCCCCAGCTTTTCTATTATCTGCCTCTCCACCCCAGGCCTTCTCGCTGTCAGATGGAGAATCGGTCTGCATCTGATTCCTGGCATCTCCAACCCTAAATGGCAGAGGCTCGTTGGTGGATATCGGCGTAACAGGGTATGGAGCGAGACCTGAGTCTGCGGGGAGTGGCTTTCGAGTCACCATTCTGGCGGTAGTAAGCATTTTGCAGGCTGATTTTCGTGATCTTTCTTGCGTACGTTACTAAAGAAATCTTCTACAACTCCTCCCTCGAACTTCTGCCTCGTTCTTGGACTGTTTCGAGTCGGAGCTATGGCGGGGCGGGAGTCAGCTTTAAGTTCATAAGATCCTTGGCTGGGCAGCGTTGAAAAGGAAATGCGCACAGGTTTGCAACCAGCGGATCAGAGCAAGATGGGCTTTCCGTCCCTGCCCAGAATGCGATTATTTTGTTATCTTTGCCTTGCAGAGTTGTCCCCAGTCGTGCATGCGGGGGCGGGATTCAATCTCGAGCTGGGACCAGGTAGGTGGTAGAAACAGAGTTGGTACCTGGAACGCAGTTGAACGATGCACGAGTCGAGTGTGCTGGTTTAGCTGGACCTTGCGAAAGTCTTGTAGAACAAAATGCTTCTTTTCCCGGGCAGAGGGATATTATTCGTAAGCTGCACTTGATGCCTTCCCGAGGATTTGTTTTGTTTCGCGGTGTTGATGCGTGTGGTGGCTGGGTGAGGGTCAAGCTGGGCGATCGTCGGCTTGAAGATATGAGGTCATCCCGAGCCCCGGGTGTGATAAGAGCATACCAAGATCAAGATCAAGAACAGGAAGAGGAATAGATGCGACTGCAATTGGGCTGAACCTCAAATTCTCGAGTCAACTGGTCACGAAGGGGAAGAAAATGAACCCAGTGGCCCCAATTCTCACGATCTCGATTTCAAGGAACTACGCCGCTCAGCAGCCAGCACAGCCACAGATTCAATACCTGGCTAAACCAAAACAGCATAGCTTATCCGCTGCTCCATGCCCTTGGACTCGCTCCAGCCACAATATACCTCCCGTAACCTAAACATAGACGATTCCTGTGGCGGATGAGAAGCGAAATATCCACCTCAGGGCACATTCTGTCCAGTGAGATTTGATGAAAATCCCCTTGAAAGCTTACGTGCGCAAGTGAAATCTTGGCTGGCGTGGTGTTGAAGGTCGGTTCGCATGTCATTCGTTATGTGCCTTTGCTGTGCTTGCTCGACTACGTTGTGTCTTACGCGGCCTTGGAGTACACTTCCATGTCTGCCTGATGCGATTTGCCAGAGGACAACAGAAGAGGCAGGCGGTATTCTCACTTCTGATAGTCACAATCATAGGTATAGAGAATGAAGCACAACCTGTCAAACCACGCGGAAAACTCTCTTCATGATTTATGTCTATTGAGATTCAGTTGTTGTTTACCTACTGTCTAAATGCTGAGCAAGGCCAGAACTAGGCGAGCTTGACAGCATGCAATGTCTGCTTTGTCACTTGGGAAAATAAGTACGCATCTAAAGAGGAGGAGTGGACTTGAATGCAGAGGACAGCGAAATCTTTGTATAAACGTATTGGATTTGAGGATGACCAGTCGTTCTGGAGGCATGGAGGTACTGATATTTTTTTTCTTTGGCGAAATAGAATAATGCTTCAAAGCTTTGATAGCTAATAGATTTTTGGGGACGAACTAGTGTAGAGGGGAGCAGTTGATGGATGAGTGAGCAAGTAATATGAGGTCCTGAAACAAGTATCGTGCTACCTAATTGCGAATTGATATTGGTTTGTTGTTGTTGTTTGATATTGAAAGCCATAGGTGCAAACCTCGCTACGGCAGCCCAAACAATCCACCACCGAAAGGCTGAAGATTTCGGCTCAAGAAAAATATTCGACGAGGCTGCCAACCCCTCAACACCATGTCTCGATAGCCCCAATCCTCACCGCAACCACGCACTCTCTACCTACTCTGGATTCTCCGATTCCAGACCATATCATGCATTCCCTCGTCGAACCTAACGCTTGGGTAGTTCTCCGCCTCCCATCAGATACTCTCAAAATCCTTCAAATAGCACCCAATACGTCCGTCCTCCATTCCCCTCCACCAATAAACCTACTAACACCATATAGTATCGTATCACTAGGGAAATACGGCACATTCTCCTCGAATCTCCTCCTCGGCAGACCTTACAACAAAACTTACGAGCTTCTCGACCGCGCCGCCGGACAAAAAGATTCAGATCTTCGCATCGTCCCCGCAGCAGAACTACACGCCGACACGGTAGCAGAGGAGCAAGCTGCTGCCAATTCGAGCAATGGCGCAGGTCAAGATGAGAATGTCACAATTGGAGGCGATGGAGTGGAGTTCCAGCTCGTGGGTGAGAATGGCGAGGTGATCATGCGGTCAAATCGAGAGACTATCGATGATGCTGCACAGCAGACTTTGACTATGGAGGAAATTGAGGAATTGAAGCGCGAAGGTACGGGTGCAGGGAAGGACTTGATTGCAAAACTCATGGCGAGTCACCTGGGTATTGAGCAGAAGACAGCGTTCAGTTTAGCGAAGTACAAGTTATTGAAGACGAAGAAGTATCTGAGGAGGTTTACGGTCCTGCCGGTGGATGTCCCGATGCTGATCAAGTGGGTGATGGAAGAGAAAGATGCAGGCAAGATTATGGAGATGAGAGAGGAGATGTGTGCATTGGTGGGAAGTTGGGCGAATGTGCATTTCTCGGAGGGGTTAGATGGTGTGATGGGAGGGAGATGGTTGGTTGTTGATGAGACGGGAGGATTACTGGTTGCTGCTCTGGCAGAAAGAATGGGGACATTAAATCCTCCATCAGATTCAACTCAGAAGACAGTGCAAGGAGACGACCAAGAAATCGAAGCAGAAGAAGAATCAACAAAACCAACTTACCACGACCCACCACTCGCAACCTCCAACACCATTACCCTCATTCACAACAACGCACAACCTAACCTCAGCCTCCTAAAATACTTCCACTACGATCCAACGACCTCAACACCAACACACCCCAACCACCCTCTAGCCACCCACCTCCACCCCATCTCCTGGCTTCAACTCATCGACCCCTCCCAAGACACCACCTACTCCACGCCCATCACACCCCTCTCACCCACCAGCCTTTCAAGTCTCAAATCCGGCAAACGAGGAACATACTACCGCAAACTCCGCCGCCACAACCGCGTGACCTCAATCGTAGACTCCACCCTCGCCGGCGGCTTCGACGGTCTAGTAGTCGCCAGCCACATGGACCCGATCTCTATCCTCCAACACACAATCCCTCTATTACGAGGCGGCGCACAAGTAGCTATCTACAGCCCCACGATCGAATCCCTCGTCAAACTCTCAGACGCATACAGCACGAGCAGACGTACGGCATTCATCCAATCACCACCTGAATCTTTCCTCTCTCTCTCATACATCGCCGCGGACGACTCACCGTCCACTCCTCAACCCACCTCAAACACTCCCCTCAAGCCTCAAATATCACAGACCCAAACCTCCTGGCCCGGCAACGCAGACTTCCCTCTAAACCCCACCCTCCTCCTAAACACAGCTGTACAATCCGCCCGCATCAGAGAATGGCAGGTCTTACCCGGACGCACGCATCCCGTTATGACAGGACGTGGTGGTGCAGAAGGGTATCTATTCACAGGCGTGAGGGTTATTCCTGCGCAGGGTCGGGTCGAGGCGAGAGGGAAGTTTGCAAAGAAGAAGGTCGATAAGGTGGTTGGGAAGGGGGAGAAGGGGGTGGTGGAGAATGGGACTGGAAATGGAAATTCGAAGGACGAGGTTAGGGAGGAGGTGCCGATGGATGTTGACATTGGGAAGAGAGCCAACGAGGGTGAGGAGGAAGAGATGAGCCCTCCGAAACGTGTGAAGCTGGATGCTCAGCTGGCGAGAGAGATATGATCACTCCATTGCGCACTTCGACAGTGTCACATCTCGCTTAATCGAGTTTCTGACATCCATCGACAGAAACAATGGCCGAGCTCAGATCAGATCAGATCAGATCAGGGTCACGCCGTCAGCCTGCTAGAGGCGTAGACGACGATGACAGGTTAGCTAGCTATGCTTTCAAACTCAGCACGCAGACACGAACCCATTCCCCAAGACTAGTCGACCTCCGCCTACTACGTTGTACCTACCATCTGTAAACCCAGCTTAGCTTACCTAGATCTATAAGGAGCTCAGACTAGGCGGGCAGAGAAGGAAAGCGAAGTCCTAGTCAGAATCTTCGAAGCAGATTAAGCACGAGAAAGAAAGAAGGAAAAGAAAAATGAGAAAAAAATATCCAATAAACCCAAAACAAATCGAGCTAGTAATGCCTACTTACCTAGCTTATCTATCTAGATAGGTAGTGCCAGAAACCAAAAGTGTGAGCTACGCTACTACGCAGCACTATGAAACGAACAAATGTGAACAAGCAGAGTCCCCTAGGAAATGATACAGATTGAACTAAATACGTTATCACTTTTTTTTTTGATTCCGCCGGAGATTTCAAAGCTGAACTTTCATGATGACCATGGGTGATCTATTGTGCATTTTCTTTTCTTTTCTTCTCGTTTCTTCTGAGTATTGCAGCTCCTTCATCAACTGCTCGTTCGCTTATTTACCTGGCGTTCCTGAAGCTTCCCAGCAAGCTCCATACAACGCACCTCATTTCACCAGGAGCTTCTCTACCAAGTACCCTCCCCCATCATCCGATCTCAAACTCACGCACCCAATGCCATTCATTCCCTAACCCTCTCGTTCGTCCTTACAAACTCTTCCCCATAAACTTCCTCTTCGCAAAGCTCAACCACCATTTACTCGGCCTATCGGTCCCATCCTCATATATCCTAGCCAGCAATCGAATCGCGAGTTCCTGTCGGACTTGAGAGAGGTATTGGCGAAGGGCTTCGGCTTCTTGGCGGTTGGTGGGAGGGTTGAACATCTATTAGAAAGGAGGTGTTAGATAGGTTATATTGGTGATGTAGGTGTTGGGATGGGAGTGTGGGGAAAGCAGGGGAAGTTGTGGGAAGGAAACGTACCTGGTTGAGAGGGAATCCTGGGTCGCCTGGGATGGAGAAGTTGGTGTCGAGTGCTATGTTCTGGACTTCCTTTTGTGCTTCTCTGTTTGAGGATAGTTAGCATATCTTCGTATCCAATATTCACGCATATCCATGGTCGGTATGTGTTTCTTTATGGCTGCTCCTGCAAACATGTCCCACGTCGTCTGTCCAATATGCCCAGTAGCGCGTGCCCAAACAAAGTAGACCTCCACACTGGATGCCTCTTTGCCAGATCCCAATACCTCGTCCACATCCCTCCATACACACCCACTCTATCCACCACGCCAGACCAGAGTAAAAGAATGCCAAACCAAAAGAGAGAACCAACCTACCTCCCACTCATGCCCGGCCTAATCTTTCCCAAACACTCACTAACCCACAAAATCCCATAAATCAGCAACCTATCCGCCGGGCCCTGGATCTCGAAATTCCGGAAAAACGTATTAGCCCGGAACAGACTCAATACCTCGTCCAGCGCATCATAGCTCTCGGAGTCGGGCTCAGGCGATAGGTGGGCGGGCAAGGAGGCATCGAGAGGTAAGGTGTAGGCTGGGCCGCGGACGCGTGTGCGGAGGGGGAGGAGAGGGAAGTTTCCGATGTTTGTTGAGGTTGGAGGGGAGGAGTCGGGGTTGAATATGCTGTTGTAGGCCTGTGGGAGGGGGAGTTAGTTGGGTGGTTGCTTGGGAGGAGGGGAGGGCGGCGGATGGTGGGGGATCGGGGAGTTTAGAGTAGGGAAAGTGGTTTGGACAGGGGGAAAGGAGTATATTTGAAGCTATGAAGGGTACATACCGGCATGATTGTGGATTGTGGTGTAGTTTTTCCGTGGAGAGAGAAGGGTGATGTTGATGGAGGGGCAGCTTCGGGTCGTCAATGAGCTCAGCCCACCTCACTCGGCTCGGGCCTTGTTCCATGCCTCGCATGTGAGGCATCAATGACTAAAGCAGTGATACAACCTAACTCCTGTCCACTGCTTTACTTTACTATACACAACTTCCCAATTTTTATTCCGATATATTTCTTTTTGTAGCATTATCAACTTCAGATACTTGCAGTACTTTCACTCTTAGGCCAATCCGTATCTTTACTTTGCCTTGAGCCATTATCTTCCTGTCAACAGGAATATGACTTTCTGTCTTTCACTTCTCTCTCATACAATGGGACTCTGTATGGACCGCTTCCGGCCCATTAAAGTACATCGGCGGAAAGATTTTCCTTTGTCTATCTACTATTGCTCTCTCTTCCTTCAACTACATACGCAGCTTTGCAACTCGCGCGGACACATATACGAGTGGGACTTCGCGAGCTGGTGAGGGGGTGGAAGATTCAAGACGAATTGGGAGACAAAGAACCGACGAATCCCGAGACTAACCCGGGACAGAATCGTATTCCGTTGAGCGTGAACAAGGGAAGAGCCTGTGACTGCGACGGGCAGGTTTCCTGGGCTCTAAGCTACTGTTGGTATATGAGACTTTACACCGGTAAGACTTGCAGTAATTCTAGACTACCGGCGGATTTCGTGGTAACTGCGCTTCAGATCAACTGGATCTTCTTAACTCTAGAATGATACCAACTCAAATCGTCGTCCGAGTCATCTGAAATAGTGTCAGTATGCAATTAGCCGACTCGGACGGGGAATTAAGAAACATACCTATTTCTAACGTGCTGTTACTCGAATGATGAGAAGGTGTCTCGTCTCTCCGCGGCAAATCTTCTTGAGCTGAGTCGTAGTCTGATCCATCATCATCATCGTCCTCCAACGTATCAGTGGTTGCTTGGACCAATCCAATCTGAATGGACGAGCTTGTGCCCGTGACTGAATCATACTGAGCCGCCTTCTTCGCATATCTACCATCGATTTGTTTCCTCAGCTCCATTCGAATGTTTAAGCTCATTTTACTCGTGGTTGATTCCCGGATCTTGCTGGCTACCGCAACCGGCACATGATCCTCAAGGATATCAGGCGTTCGCCAGGCTAGATACAATTTGTTGTGGCGAGCTGGTAGAACAAAGTTTCCCGGATGATTGAGAAGGTACTGGTAGCAATTAAAGCAGGCAGGTTTACTGCATCCAATGTATGGATCATCTCCTAGAAAATCGAACGGGTGCCAGTAAAACAGATCTGCAAGGAGTAACTCGGCATGAATTCGCGTTTTGAAACTGCATTCTTGCTGCATACGACGGAACAGATCACCATTGGACGTTCGCTCCAACATTTCGAGTGCTTCCTGATAATGGACTATGTCTTCTTGCTTTGTAAAGATTCTGCTGGCCAAGCCGTCCAATATGATAGAATCCGAAGATTGAAAATAGCACCTTGAAGGAGGCGACACACGAACCTCGATTTGAAAATCGTCTAGAATATCAGGGAATCTTAGAGCAGCCGAAACGATCGTTTTTGTGGCTTTTTGATGCTCGCCAAGTCTTCCAAGCAAATGACGGACATCGTCAAAGAATCTGCCATGGGACTTTCCGCTTGCGCTCAGTTGACTCAAAGTTTCGAACACCAAGCCTCTCCGTGCCTCAAAGCATTCTTTGACCAACTCCACTCTGTCCTTTGATATATGTGGTAGGCCACTAAGCACATTTTTGAGCACCTTTATTTCCCGTTGAGTTGGCTTGCCATCTATATTAGAGCATTAGATGGGATGAATTTATGCAAAAGAGAGAAATATGAAACGAGCTTACTGGTAGATCCTTCAAGTGCTTCCAGGCGCTCGATACAAAGAGACAAATCTCTTGATAGAGCATTCCAATAGTAATCAATCCTCTCCTTATTGAATGGAATAATTAACGCCAGTAGCTGTGTTTCAGTTGTTTTCTTGGACACTCCGAGTTCGACCTTCTTTAAATGCTCAAGAACCTTCCTCAAAAACAGAATAACCTTTTCCTTAACCGTTTCATTGGCAGCAAGCCAGAACACGACGCCTTGGTTAGTTCTCTGGAGCGCCAAAGCTGTGACCGTAGATCCGCCTTTTCTGAAATCACATATGTAGGCAAGCTTATCTACAAACGACCTGCGAAGCTCAGTCTCGTCTTGATCCAGCTCTCCATGATAGTTTTGTCGCTTCTTGTGCTCTCCTCTGATATTTTCGAGGACATATAGTAGGAGCGCCGACTCAAAGAATTGTCTCTCAACATTAGTCGATATCGGGACAGGCGTTGCTGCTGCCAACCGGAAAGTTTCAATTTCATAGTGAGATGCCGTTCTAACGATAGGACCAGCCTTGAAATTCAATACCTCTAGGGGTACAGGAGCAGTATCCACTGGTTCTGACACTCGTGCTTTCCCTTTATGTGAAGACGATGTTGTCGCTTCAGAGTGAGTTCCAATACGAGAGTCCTCCGTGTCGTTCTCGTTTTGGCTAGACGAATTTGTTATTACTGCATTCTGCGTTTTTGTCTGAGCTTCTACTTTAGCAGCTGGTGCTGCCGGCTTGGATACATTGTGCTGCGGTGGACCTTGAGGGATGTTTGCCTGTGTTGCCTTCTTGGGAGTAGCCTTTTTAGGCTTTGCAGGTTCTGCCGATACTTTGGGTCATCCCCCCGGGTCAGCCACAGAAACACATCGCTAATATGCCACTAGTTTGACACCAAGATGTGGCATGTGGAAAATCTGGGGAAGCTTCTCACCTCGGTTTCCCTTCTTCTTGGCTTTGGCTGGTGTTTGCTGAGGTAAAGGAGCTTGTGAAGCTGATGACGTCTTTGATGGCCCAGCTGTGGTAACGATTGAAGTCTTTTTTGCCATGTCGCCCACCTCGTGGTTCTTTATTTAACGAGGCGGAAAGAGTTCGGATCAATGAGTACAGTCGAGGTCGTCGACTAGTCAAATAATTATCCAGGACCAGAACTTGTGAGTTGTTGAAGTCGAGTGTAGGAGTAAGTTACTCTTAGATTCGATCCCATGGTGCGGGGTTGTGGTATTGTGTAACACAAACTTGGTATCGCTGCCCAATCACGGCCTGGTGGTCAGAAGGGATATGCCTCAAGTACTTGCTAATCCTTCCATATCATCTTGCACACGCCTCTGCTTCAGTACCACTAAGTGACATGAGGTAGTGTTATGGGCCACACAATTTGATACTAGCTTGTACAATTTGTATACGTTATATTTACAGATTGAGTAATCGAGATACGACTCCCGTGGCGGCAACAGGCCGTAAATAAAATACCAGGTGGCCACGCTGAGTCCTCTCTCGCTTATTCATAAATGGCATTCAGTGCGGCGGACAGATTACTCACCCTCGCTCTCTTGCGACTTGATATTGAGATTTGAACTTAATAGAAGCTCCGGATAATAGGCTTGAAACCCCGGAATTATTTATAGCAAAACAAAAAGTTACACCAATAGCAGCTTCGAACGCTCTTACTAGAATAGTCGACAGAGTGGCCAAACTGTACTCTTTTTCCATAATCTCATTGTGAAGCTCGTTTTCTCGGGACAGGACATCCCTTCGTTATTTTTTCTACGCCACATGCCCAGTGTGAGCAAGAATGTCGAGTCCATGGCTGAGCCACAGCAAGAAAGGCAAGCTTTGTTCTTTATCGTCCTAACCAGAAACTCCCAAAAGATCAATGCTTGATCCAAGCTGATACGACGATCTGGACAATGTTTACATATTGTTATTGCACCCACAATTAGAATGTTCCTCCATCGAGCCGTCCCAAGACTCCTCCACTCACAGTCAAATGAAAACTCCACTAAGTGGAGAGAAACCAGGAACACAAAATTCCGGACCCAGACAGACACGCCTGGAATCCAGATCGGAGAATAATAGAAAGAGAATGTGGATCTTTACAGCGCGGAGTACTTACAAGTAAATAAAAAAAGCGGATAACAAAAGTGGGAACCCACTGCGGCATTCTGTCCGCCCAGGCTTTGAGGCTCGGAGCGGGTCAGGGCGGAGGGGAGGAATTTGGAGACATGAGATGATCGTGCCGATGATGGGCCAGCTATGTGCCGGATTTGAATCGGTTTGTTGACTCCCTTGTTAATTTTTTTGGTTGGGAGGGAGACAGAGATGGGGAAGAGTGGAAGGCACCGGAATTAGGATTGATGATAACTGAGGAAAATGGTTAGCTAGTCAATGTACTGGCGAGAAGCTGGGACTTAGAAAGGACTGATTAGTAGTAAGTGGGTGCAGGGTAGATACTGAACACTGCGTAGTATTGCCCATTGTAAGGCGATTTGTGGATATTAACTTCGAACGGGAATGACTGTAGTGATTTTGAAGGATTTTTTCTTTCTTTCTTTCTTGTTATTACGGCCGAGAGTGTCTCAGGCCTATACAGTGGTACAGTGTATCTATCCATCTATGATCTATCCATCATCTTAGTAACTTTATCTCCCACGAGGCACATCATCAAAAGACGATGGCCATCAATCCGACTTTTCGAAGCACCATTATTATTATCCACTCCCTCAAACCTGCTCCTCACTCCCCTTCACAAGTACACCACTCTCGACATGCTCGGAATCAGTCAACTTCTTATCGGTCATTCCCATCTCCGCCGCATAGGTCGAGTGTGGCACCCACTTGGCGCTAGTTCTTGGAGTAGTCTCTTCCAACATACGATCAACCTGCTCGAGCGTCAAGCCCTTGGTCTCAGGGATGAGAACGTAGGCGTAGATGACGCAGAGGAAGCAGAGGGAACCCCAGAGGAAGAAGATCTTGGAGCCAAGGTCGACACCGCCACCGTCGGTGGAAGTCAGGTAAGGAGTAATGATGGCAATGATCTATAGGGAGAAAGTTAATTCATGTACTGTGATAAACAGGGGACTTTTAAGGAAGGGAGAACGTACGCAGTTCCACAGCCAGTTGGAAGCAGTGCTCAATCCAACACCTCTGGATCTAATTGGCAGGGGGAAGATCTCGCCAATAACAACCCAGGCACCGGGGCCCCAAGTAGTAGCGAAGAATGAAATGTAGATGCAGATGAATGCAATCTGGGCCTGAACCGAGGCAGTAGAATCGGTAGTCACACCCACGATAGCGACGATGAATTGGCAGATAACCATACCGATTGCACCCCAGATCATGATTGATCTTCTACCGAATCGCTCAATGATCCAGAATGAGAGGGGAGTAGAGCCAACGTTGACGAGGGTAGTGATCAGGGAGATCAAGAAGGGGTTCTTGATCGTACCGAGGGAGGTGAAAAATGTGGTTCCGTAGTAGAAGATGAAGTTGACTCCAGTCCACTGTTGCATCATCTGAATACTCGTTCCCAGGATGGTTCTGCGAAGGTTGGAGGCTGGGTTCATGAGTCCACCCTTGAAGCAGTTGGCCCACGATGAGAAGTAGCCATTTTGTGGGATGACAGACATCTCGTACTCGTGGTTGGCGATGATCTCAGTGAGTTCGGCTTGTACGAGCTCAGATCCAGAGGGCTGATCACGCAGTCTCTCGAGGACACGAGCGGCATCATCGAGGCGGCCCTTCATGACGAAGAAGCGAGGGGATTCTGGGAGCCAGAAAAGTCCGCCGGCAAGGATGAGAGCCCACGCCAATTGAAGTCCGACTGGGATGCGGTAAGAGCCGCTGTCGGTGCGGTGCTGGGTTGCGTAGTCCACACATGAGGCGAGAAGGAGGCCGATCGTGATGGCGAACTGGTAGCCTGTGGTTTGTTAGACGAAGTTGAAAGAAATATGTATCAAGACTTACCAGAGACAATAGCTCCTCGGACCTTCTTGGGAGCGATCTCAGACATGTACAGAATGATAATAGCAGAGACGAAACCGACTCCAAAGCCGGCAATCAGACGTCCAGCCACGAGGAGCCCAAGAGTGGTGGCGATGGTCTGAAGAATACATCCAATACCATAGATGAAGCATCCGAGAATAACAGTGAGTCTTCTTCCGATCCAGTCGGCTGAATCACCGGCAATGATGGCACCGAAGAAGGTTCCAGCGGAGAGAATCGAGACAATCAAGGTCTTGTCTGAGGTTGGAATGACGAAAGAAGCGAGTTCAGCAGCTGTTGCGTCCGCACCAGGAATCGCCTTGCCCGTCATCATATTGATAAAGTACGGCATAGCAAGCACTCCGCTGATATAACCCGAGTCGTAGCCAAAGAACACTCCTCCGAATGCTGCGAAGACGCACATCATGTAGGATTTCCATGTTACTGGAGCTTCGACACGACTAGCGTCAGCTGTGCCGACGAAGGCTGGACCACCCATTTTGCTGTTGATGACAAGGGTAGAATTGGCGAGGGTATTGTCGATAATTAACGAAGAAATTGAACCTGCTGGAGAAAAGGAAAAAGGTCAAAGTCTTCGCGGGGGGTGAGGACTTTATATTTACTTTCGCCTCCTTCCCCGAACCGAGACCACGTGACCGACTAATGCTCACCAATCTTCATTGTTTGTATGCATTCGGCCCTTTCAGAGCCCCATCAAACCCATCCACTCACGCATGCCCTGTATCTATCCATCTAAGCTCCGTCGGAAATCTCTCCATGCCCCTCACCCCTCAACTCCAGTCCACCACGCGGCCAGTCCAGAGTCTCCGACCCAACCAAAACAACAAAACAGTGGACATCCCACGCGACGCAACATCTGACAGTTCAGGGTTTCCCTCCGCTCTCATCGCCTTCCCCGTTCCCACGAGCAGGAAAAGACCCGCCAACTCGGTCAGACTGTGCAGTGTGGCCGAAAGGTGGTTCAGAGTTCAGTGTCATGTCATGTCCCTGCCCTCGCGGTGACGGTTTTTTGGCCGGGCTAGTCCTGTCAATGCGGATGATAAGCGGGTCTGGAGATGAGTGTGGAACGCTGTGAAGCTGGGACGCCGGGGCACGGGGCAAGTTTGGAAGTCACCTGAGAACTTTTGTTTTCATTTTCTGCTTTGAAGTGCAATTTAATCGTGTTTTTTTGTCTCCTGTTGGCGGTGGCCGCTGTTCTGCCGTGTTTATTCGGCTAGAAAAGGGGCAAAGTTACGAGCCGCAGCGTTGCTGATGTAAATTGAGACGTCATGGCGATTTTGCCCCCTGGCTCCAAGAGTTCTAAGAAAAGCTTGACTGTGAGTCTCTGACCCGAAAAACGATTCCTTGACTTTTTCTTGTCATCCTTGATTAACATCTCATGACGACTCGTGTCTCGTAAACAACTCACAACAGCTGGTGCTTTCTCACATGCCACTTCTCGAGGTTCATCCCACGTTTCGGTACGGCCGCTGTATCAAAACAGTGGAACTCGCCGTAGAGAAGGGCCGCGATGCGATAAAACTGGACTCGGGGAACTGGAGAGAGGAGGGAGGAGAGAGCTTACGAAGCCTGGCTGAGCCATCTGGAGACTCCTTCTGGAGAACCCATCTCGCATATTCTGAGTCATGTAGTCGGATAGAAATGGACTATGGAGACTGGAGGGCGGAGTAAAGTCGGACGGAAGTGGGCTCTGCTGTTGTGAGGACGTGTGTTAAGTGTATAAGGGCGATGACTTATAGATCAAATGCCAAATACTGTGGACCAGAGTGTTCTTTTAAGACATGACTAAAACAGTATTGATAAAATTGACTGATACAGTAAATAAAAGAACAAACTTGCTAGGCGCCGGTTGTGAGACGAGGCAAACTACGATTCGCCGGGTTGGGGTAGCAATGGGAATGCAACAAGGCCGGGTCCGAGATCCGAGTACCTCAAAGTCAATTCGTCCACAGTCACTCTCGTCGTACCTTAAAGATCCGCTCCCCAGTTCAAGAGCCTTTATTTCCAGGTCAAGTCATCTGGTCAAATTTTCCAACCTCCTAAAACATCTAGACACAAATGTTCTGGAGCTTCTGGAAGACTTTGACGCCCCTCTTTCACGAGAGTTTTCGCCCCCAGTTTCAGCACGGGACCCGAAAAAAGATATATTTGGGTCTGCCCGCCAACCTCGGCACCTACCCCGAGATGGACCTCCCTGTAACTTTGAAATGAGATTTCTCAACATCTTTTACAATTGAGAAGGGGAAAAGAACAAAATTCAATTCGATTTCTCCTGCCACCTTTAAAAACCGCGGACAGCCTGTGACTATGCTTCAGTCCCAGGCAGGTGTGTTGTAGCCGCTCCCTCCAGTCAAGTATTCTCTCCTCTTCTATCAGACTTCTCAACGCCAAAGGTAACACAAGGTTATCGAGAATGAGTTCCCGCAGCTTCTACCACAGTGGAAAAACGCTGCCATGGCTTTGATTCTCCCTCTCTCAAACAGTAGGAATTGAAATACAGCTGGTAATTGATATCACAGGACAAAAGGACATTCCCTGCTCCGAAGTCCGACGCGTCTGGCGTAACAGTCACATGACACCGCGAATGATGACGGGTCGCCCCTCAGAACTAACAACCCCCTTTCTCAATCTCCCCACTCTCGAGCTCGCAGACCTCTGAATTCAAGGGAAGATATCAAGGATATTGCATTTTCTTTTATATCTGCACAATTGAGCTACATTTGCACCCTCTCCAAATCAGCCCTCCTCATGGCAGGCACAAAACGCAAAGCAACCACCCAAGCAGAACCCCTCTCCTCCCCCTCTCGCCGCCAATCCGCACGCGCCAAAAAGGTGCAAGTTGTATACGCCGAATCCGACGCCGAAGACGTTGCAAGCGATGATGAGTTCGACGAAGCGGGCAATAAATCACAATCTGAATCAGAAGCCGAGTTGGACGAACCTTCGGAGGATGAACAAGATTCAGATGCAGATAGCGAGGTTGAAGCGAAGAAGAAGGGAAGGGGGAATAATAAGGCAAAAGGGACAGGTAAAGGGAAAGCAAAGGAAAGCGGATTGAATGGCTGGAAGAAGATTATCGGAAGTAATGGTGTGGAACAGATGGTGATTGATATACCAGGGAAGAAAGATCCGGGCGATACGCCGTATGCAGATGGAAGGATCCATCCTAATACACTGGAGTTTCTGATGGAGTTGAAGAGGAATAATAAGAGGGAGTGGTTAAAGTTCCACGATGCACCGTTTAGGTATGCATCTTTTGCTCGGTTCCCGAGATGTTGTGATGGCTGCTTGTTTACTGACAATATCCGTACAGACAAGCAGAGAAAGACTTCCAAACCTTCGTCGCAGAAGTCAGCAACATCATCTGCAAAATAGACTCGACCATCCCAGACCTCCCCGTAAAAGACATCATCTACCGTATCCACCGCGACATGCGCTTCACCCCCGACCCGACACCATACAAGCCCTACTTTTCTGTTTCATGGTCGCGAACCGGCAGGAAAGGTCCATATGCGCATTACTACCTTCATATTCAACCTGGCGAGGAGAGTTTCTGCGGTAAGCTAGCCATATCATCCCCATAAACCTGCCCCGAGTAGCAGAAGCTGGATGAGAAGGTGCTGATCAATGTGTTCGTCTTGTCTAGGCGGAGGATATTTCGGCTGTGATAGCGAAACTCTGGCTTGTATGCGAGAAGATATTGATACGCAGCCTCATCAGTTCAAGTCTATTCTTATGGGCGAGAAATTGAGAAAGACATTCTTCCCGGCTGTGAAGAAGGATGAGGGGAAGATTGTGGCTGCGTTTTGCAATATGAGTAACATGAATGCTTTGAAGAAGAAGCCGAAGGTATGTGTAATGCACTATTTGATTCTCATGTGGACAAGATACTCATTGATGTAGGACTTCGCCGCAGATCATAAGGATATCGAATTACTGAAGCTGCGGAACTTCATTTTGAGGAAGAAGATCTCGGATAAAGACGTGACGAGTAAAAACTTCCTGAACCTGGTTGGGAATATCGCCGAGGGGATGGAACCATTTGTAAGTTCTCCGGATGTATATGGAATCCATAACTGACATGTTGGTTCGTACAGATCACGTATTTGAATAACACCGTCATGCCGGATCCTGATAGCGATTGAATAACAAGCCAAATGAGATTCTGCAAGATATGATCGAACATTAACAATTCGCATTGTTCTTTTGCTGCTCTGCATGACCATGATTCTGCTCTTAACCTCTTTGCGATATTGTCCTTCCTCTAAGTCGCCACATCTAAACCTCGTTTAAAAGACCAGCCTTTAACAACCTATTCATACTTTCCTGCAGACAAAACACACAAACACCTCCTCTCTCGGACTTAACCCTTCTCCCCCGAAAAGCCACACATTCGGCCCCGGCCCTGAAAATACGGGGCAACTGCACATCAACCACACTAATGCACCTTGCTTACCCCAGACTTGATTGGCCAATCTTCATCCGAAGATCTGCCATTCAATTAGCAATGCTGGCCTCATAGCTCGAACCAATGAACGTTGTCAACGGAAGAGGACTTTTCAGCGAGAGTTTCGTCGTGGACCTGTGGATAGTACTTTATGATATAGGTAGTGAGCTGGATTCTAACGTCGGTGGTGATGAAGAATGGGGTCCACTGAGTGGACGGGGAGAATGGGAGAATGGGAGAGGGGAGAAGGGCGGCTTTAAGTGTTATCTCCAGTGGTGATGATGGACTTTTGCAGCAGGTTTGGCCTAGGAGAGAGGGTTTGCTTCGAGGAATGGTAGGTAGGCAAGGTATTTAAGAAGACTTGAGGACGACATCTCAAACCAAATCAAACCATTGGATTTTTATTTGGAGTTTTATTCACACCCACAACCCCTCATCCCAGTCCCACTACCAACACAAACCTCAATCCATAACCTTCTCCATATCACCACCAAAACCTGTTCCACCTAAGGAGATATCAAGCACCCACCCACCAATCGCAAAAATGGTCAAAACCCTCCCCTTCCGAAACATTCAAGTCCCCTCCCCAGGCTTCGGAGCCATGGGTCTGAGTTTCGGTCTGGGCACCAATATGAATTTCGAGGAAGCCGAGCCTGTTCTCCTTAAAGCTATTGAGCTGGGTTGTACGTTCTGGGATACTGCTGTGAGTTCTCTCGTTATATACTGTGTCGAGCGAGGCTTGAATAGTCAAGATGGAAGAGTAAAAAGACTGATGAATGAAATATAGGTGGTCTACGCAGCTGGAATTAACGAGAAGTTGCTGGGTGATTTTATTAGGAAGCATAATGTGAGGGATAAGGTGTTCGGTAAGTCCACATTGAACACTTCTAGTCTTCCCTCCATCAAGTACCTGGACAAGTTTTTCGTATACCGAATTCTTGCTGTGAGGCTACCTTGACTAACAACGTGTACCAGTTGCTTCCAAATGCGGCTTCAGCTGTTTCGAAGCCGAATCAAAAGTCACAAACTCCGCATCACACATCAAGACGTATATCGAAGGAACGATTGAGCGGTTGGGGTTCGCGCCTGATTTGTATTTTCTGCATCGGATTGATCCTAGTATGTTTCCTTTCTCTCTTAAGATCAATAAATCCTAAGTCTGTTGCAATTGCTGACCATCTTAAAGACACTCCACTCGAAGAGTCCATCCCAGCACTCGATGAGATTCGCAAAGCTGGCAAGACGAAGTATATCGGATTATCGGAATGTTCAGCCGCTACATTGCGAAAGGCGAATTCAAGTAAGTAATCCCTATAGGTCTTTCTCTCCAGATTCTCGTCACAAAGAGCAATACTGACATGCCAACCAAACAGTCGCCAAAATCGACGCCATCCAAGCAGAATACTCCGCCTTCGAGACCCTCCATGAAACAGATGGTCTTATCGACACTGCGCGCGAACTGGGAGTCGCATATGTAGCGTATAGTCCTCTTGGACATGGCTGGCTGGTCGATGATTTCAAGTTTAAATCTCCAGATGATTTCGCGCCTGATGATTTCAGACGAACCGGTTAGTCTTTCTTCCCTCCCACCACATCCCATTTCCCACTCCCCGCTCCCCCTTATCAAACCAAACCAAACCCCAACCATCACACCTCAACCCCTTCTCATCCCCCCCCCCCCCCCCCCCCCCCCCCCCCCCAAAAAAAACAATACTGACCCCTCATCTAGTCCCCAAATTTCAAGGCCAAAACTTCTACACCAACCTCGCAATCGTCGACTCCATCAAAGCCCTCGCCGCCAAGAAGGGCTGCACAACGGGCCAAATCGCACTCGCTTGGGTCGCCGCGCAAGGCATGATTGCTATTCCCGGGACGACGAAGCCGCATCGGCTGGTGGAGAATTTCCACAGTAGGGAGGTGGATCTGAGTGAGGAGGAGATGAGGGAGATGAGGAGGTTGGTGGATGATGCGAAACCGTCTGGGAATAGGTATTCGGAGATGCATCAGAAGATGGTGGGGCATTAGGTTGGGAGTGGGCGGGGGGGGACCCGTGAGAGGGAGGAGAGGATGGAGAGTAAGTTGGTAGGAATATTGTCTGATGAATCGAAGGGCTTCCGGGAAGAGAATACTGATTTCCTATACTGTTTGCGCTGCGGAACTTCTCAGTCTACACCTCACTGTGTTTGTGTTTCTTGCTTGTTCTGTCCGAGTTTGAACAGACCCCGCCACGAAGGGGAAGGTGCCATTAATTGCGTTCACTATACGGGGGAGAGGGAAGGCGAGGCATGCTGCTGAAACTGTATGAGCCCGGTTACAGGGTCATATGTCTCTGTTCCTGCACCGCATAACCGGAGGATGCTCTTGGATGGAGTCTCTCGGGAAAGGATGAACCCAGAGCAGGTCGATGGAGAGCTGAATCGGGTAAAGAATACCTAGCTCCGGGACTGTTTGGTGGTGGAACAGGACTTCAGGACGAGGAGGTTCTACTCTTTACCTTCCAAAGTATTTGAGCCTGAAATATTGTCCTTTGCCGACACACACTCCGCTCTCGCTAAGCAGTAGATCAAAGATCAGAAAGTTTATTTTCTTCCCCATTTACTATTATTGTTAGTCGTACCCTTGTATATATTGCTGTGTCAAGACTTCAGCCAAAAGCTTCTATCCAGGTTCTACCTCGCTTCCACTTTCTATATAGCATCTGTCGCTCTCTTATAACACATTTCCTTCCTAGAAGAGGAATGACAAAGAAGAAACTTTGACGATCTGAAGCATGATAACAAAAATGGAAAAATATTTATATTGTAATGCTGGATCACGTAGAGATTAGGAGTACCTGATATGCTTTTAGAGTACTCGGCTCCCTGTACAGAACCGTAAGGCGTTCATGATTTACCTTGCAAACCGTTCCATACGCGACTTTTCATGATTCGTCGTCATACACCGCACCATGATTGGTAACTGTTCTCATCCGAATATTTAAATCAGTTTTGATAGCCGATAACAGTCAACCAGTCAATCATCGGGCCTCACCTCACCCTAGAGTCGACATAGAGCCTCAGTAGCTCAAACCAGTCGAGCCGAAACAATAGAACACATTAGAGCTTGTTTCATTGTATGAACCGACATACAGAAGGCTCTCTTTGTGCAGCAGCAAAGATGGAATCGTGCTTTCCGGAACTTGTTATTTTTCTCCTTTTTCAAGTTAGCTCCAGCTATTTTCCCAGATATGAAATTTCTCAGCGTATCCAGTCGCCACCGCTGAATGCGGATTGTCGTTCTTAGCGATCATCAGAATACAATACCCAATGTCGCAAATTATTTTGTTTACATTTAAACTCTTCCTTTTGTAACATCTTTCTTCGGTGCACTTTGCTGTGACATGCTGTGCGGTGCTCTGCTGCTGTTCCCTGCAGTCTTGACTTAATTCCTACTGGGATCACGATAAGAGAGCTTGAAGTGCAAAGAGGAGAATCCAACAATTCCTCGTTCCTGATCTTCAGGAATATGTTCCTTCTGGCGTCTATCATCCGATGTTAACGGGAAGCACGACAATATTATTCGTCAAATCAAAAGATATCATCTCCAGATCGCCCTGAATTGAGTTTTGCCGTACCTTGACCTTGACCTAGCAGATCTGACAAGCAGCTAGCCGAGGCCCTGGAGATTCTCAGGAGTCAGGCTAGCAGGACACCACGGGCTGGCGGGGTAGCTCTTGATAGGTCAAAGCTCTCCTCTCTTCTCTTCTCTTCTCCTCTCAAAAGAACCTCACCCCTCCACGTTCCTGTCGGTGAAGCCGTCCATCTCACGGAAAGATGTGAAAAACTACCAAATCCTCCCACGTGTGTGTCCAAGAACATGCTTATCCATGGAAATATATATGCATCGTCTCCTTGGCTCGACGCCATTATTTTCAATTCCTCCACTGGATTCGTCCCTCAAAGGATGGGAGGTCTTGGTAAAGCTTCCATGCGGGTACACGAGATGTGATGTGATGGCGGCCGATGATCAGGTTCGTCAAGCTGCAGGAGATGGAAATATATAAACCTCGCATGCCTCTGGCCAGGAACCAGGAACAGTGTCTTCCCAGCCAGCTCTCACTCCAGGCACAATGCGCACCTCATTGATCCTCTCCGTCCTCTCATTCGGATTGACATCTGCAGCTCCAGCAGAAGTCTCCGTCTCCAAACGCCATGATTCCTTCAAGGTCCAAGTTGGAGATCGGCCATACTTCCTGATCGACGACATGGACGATGGCTCACTCAAGCGCAAACTCGAGTCCTGCAAGAATCAGGAGTCGAAGATCAGCAAGTTCGCGATTGGACATCGTGGTGCGCCGCTCATGTATCCTGAGCATACTGCAGAGTCATATCATGCTGCTGCCAGACAAGGAGCTGGGACTATCGAGTGTGATGTTGCTTTTACGAAGGATAAGAAATTGGTGTGCCGACATGATCAGTAGGCAGTACCTCATATCCAATTGAATTCTGCTAATGTCCTGTCCTTCAGCTGCGACTTACACACCACAACAAATATCCTCACATTCCCTTCCCTAGCAGCAAAATGCACCACACCATTCACACCCTACGACCCAGCTACAGGCAAAGCCGCCTCAGTCAAATGCTGCACAACCGACATCACCCTCGCAGAATTCAAAACCCTCTGCGGCAAAATGGACGGCTTCAACCCCAACGGCACCACCATCGCCAGCTACATGGACGGCACACCCCCCTACCGAACCGACCTCTACTCCACCTGCGGCACGCTCCTCACGCACAAAGAAAGCATCAAGCTCATCGACTCCTACAACCGCGACTTCACACCCGAATGCAAGACCCCCGCCGTCAAGATGCCCTTCAACGGCTACACCCAGGAGAACTTCGCCCAGGACATCATCAATGAGTACAAATCCGCCGGCATCCACCCCAGCCGCGTCTGGCCGCAATCTTTCCTCCCAGCAGACGTTTTCTACTGGATCAAAGCGGAGCCCAAATTCGGCAAGCAGGCCGTCTACCTCGATGAGCGCGTCGACACTCCAGAGGGCTATGCGAACGCCACTGCGTCGCTCCCTGCGCTCGCGAAAGCAGGCGTGAGGATCATGGCGCCGGCGTTCTTCGCCATGACGAAGCTGGATGCGAATAAGAAGATTGTGCCGTCCGAGTATGCCGTTGCGGCGAAGAAGGCGGGCATGGAGCTTATTGGGTGGAGCTTTGAGAGGAGTGGGTTTCTGAAGAGTGGTGGGGGTTATTATTATGGGTATGTGAATGGGGTTATTAATAATGATGGGGATATGTATACGGTGCTGGATGTGCTGGCGAAGGATGTGAAGATCTTGAAGATGTTTAGTGATTGGCCGGCTACGGTTGTGTATTATGCGAATTGTATGGGCTTGCCATAGGGGTGACCATGTAATGAGATGGCATGAACTCATGGTGGGGATTGGTGGTAATGAAGTTCAAAGTTTGAAAATAAAACTCTCAGAGAATGAAATATCGGCTTTGAACGACATCGAGTATTGCAACGCAGCACCAATAGCAACCGAGCCCCCGACGCAGTTCCCACGACACCCTTCATCCTTATCGTCAAATACTCTAGTCTAGCTATCAGCTGCAGAAAATGGTAGCCCATTTAGCGAAGTGAGGTGCCTAGCTGCTTGAATATCGTATTGTTCTTATCGAAAACCCCTGTAAATATGACTTAAAAATGACTAGGTAGAAGACCAAGGTACCACTCGAGCATTTTGAAAGTTTTTCCAAACAAGCGGATTTTTTTTTTCTTTAATCACCGTGTGTTCTGACCGAAAATGAAGTTTTTTCTCCCTTCAACTTTTGATGTTCCAATCGGCCACTATTTTTTTTTTCTGCATCCGATAAGTCTAGTAGTGAGCAATGTGCTGTGCATATCTGATCTAGCAGCTAGGCCTTACTTCCTAGGTAGATTTCCCCTATCTACTCGTGCCTTATTATTAACTTTTTAAGAACCTTTCTAACCCCCCTGAGGTTCTCGCTACCCCTTGTACGTATCCTGCAGTAGGCAGCATGGTCCCCTGAAGATACAGTGAAGAGAGAGGTCTTAAGGTTTTGTGAAGGTTAACTAAACTCTTGAAGAAATCAAAACCTGTTCCTACTGACTCGATCAAATAATGTTGACAGGCTTGCCAGAGACTTTGTTCGGGCAGGTTCATCTGAACATCTCGCAACTGGAGTCAGTATTCCATTGTTTTTCAGCGTGCTAAGCGAAAGAATCAACTCTAAGGTTGCAAGTCCGTAAACAGTTGACAAGTCAAATTACAACCAGCGAACGAGTCATGCGGTCGATAAACTCAATCCACACAGTCCAATATTCTCGCCACAGCCTAGAGAAATCCAGATCCTCACCAACATGTCACTGCCACTCCCTAGTCCCTCCCCTTGGTACTTGGCTGAAGCAAATCATTAGATAACCGACCCAGCCGAACCCAGATGCGAGGCTCGTCAACCTCGTCAACCTCGTCACCGAACCCAAGCCCAAGCCCCCTCGGTCATCCCATCCCATCTCGAACCAGTTCCTTTCCTTTCATGCAGCCCAGTCGAGCCAGTCCATCGGGCCCTACCTACGCACTCACCCTCACCCAACAGCACCGCGAACCGAATCCTCACAAAATACCTCGGATCGACGAGGCATTCCGCCTCCCGCCAAGCCCTACCCCACACTAAAGCCAAGTGTCCGTCACTGGGCGCGCCGCTTGGCGGCATCTCCCTCGCTCGCGGTCGCTGAGCCCTGTGTGGTTGAAGTGATGGAGCACATGCCTCTTAGAGGAAAGTATGACGGACAAGGCGAGATGCACGCAGCGTAGATGTCATGTGTGCGCTGGGGGGACATCCTGGATGGGGTGCCTTCTCCGGCCTTGGTATTGGGTGGTGTGTTTCTGGGGGAGCCTGGGGAGGACTTGGCCTCTTTCCGGGGCCTGGGCGGGACTGGGGGGAATGATGGGGGATTGGGGTATGGGGAATCGGGGATGGGGAGGAGGAGTATTAAGATGGGGGGGATCTGCTGTTTAATTTTGAGGTTCATTTTTTCTTTTCAGGATTGGAGATCTGGAAAGGTTTTGTTGCATACATATTTTTCCTTCTCATCGAACGAACTTTACATTTGGTTGTTGAACTGGGTATTTACGAGACATCGCTTGTCTACTAACCCTTTTGTTTTCCTCTCTCTCCTCGCCAAGCTCCAAAAAGCCACTGACGAAACCCCTCAACCCGATAACTCTCAATCATGGCATCCAACAACTGGGACGGCAAACAAGTCGCCGACGACAGAGGACACCTGCAAAGCTCTACGTACGTGCCACCAAACGATGGCAAGGAAGTCTACGACAACAGCCACCTCGAAAATGCGCCGTATCCAAGCCCATCTGAGATGAAGGGGTCGACTGGCTTGGATAGCGACGATGAAGTCCTCTCGAGGTGGTCGGTCGAGGAGCAGAGTCGTATTCTAAGGAAGGTGGATGTGAGGTTGATTCCGATCTGTGGGTTGATGTATTGCGTTTCGCTGTTGGATCGGACGAATCTTTCGAATGCTGCGATTGCGGGGTGAGTGGTTCTTTTTCTTTTTTTTTCTTCAATTGAAACTCACTTTACTGTCAAATAACTAACCAGTGCTACAGTATGAATGTTGAGTTGATGATCACGAAAGTCAATGGCGTGGATCGCTATGTGAGTACCGATCTCAATTGGCATTCAAAGCAGATACTAACCATCTCCAGTCCGTCATCACTCTCATGTTCTTCATCACCTACACCATCTTCCAACCTCCTGCCACTCTGCTCTGCCGAAAATTCGGCCCACGTGTATTCCTCTCCACCATCACTCTACTCTGGGGTGGTGTCATGATCGGATTCGGCTTCGTCCAAGACTGGACTCATCTCGTTGGACTCAGAGCAGTCCTTGGTGTCCTAGAGGTATGTCACCAAATATTTCCCAAACATTTTCTCTTGAATTGGGCTTAGCACTGATCTCGAAAAATAGGCCGGATTCTTCCCAGGTGTCGTCTACCTAATGTCAACATGGTATAAGCGCTACGAGATGGGCAAACGCTACGCTGGTTTCTACCTGATTGGATGCGTTGCTTCTGCTTTTGGTGGTATTCTGGCTTTCGGTCTCATGCAGATGGAGGGTATCGCAGGTTTCGGTGGATGGCGCTGGATTTTTATCATTGAAGGAATTGTATGTTTTACCCAACCCTCTACACCCTTCTTCATTCTCCATTCCAGTGTCAACTAACAATTTCCACAGCTCACCTGCGTCGTCGCCGGCCTCGGCTACATATTCCTGCTCTCCTTCCCAGATAACTCCAACTCGCGCTCCCTCCGCTTCCTGTCCCCAGAAGAGCAAAAGTGCATCATCATGCGCGTTAACGCCGACCGAGGTGACGCCGAGCTCACGAAATTCCAATGGAAGAGATGGGCTGCGTCAGGAAAGGATTGGAAGATTTGGGCGTATGCTTTGATTTTCGGATCTATCACTACCGTTTCTTACGCTCTCGCGTATTTCCTGCCCATCATTCTGAATTTGGGACTTGGTTTCGATACCGGGACTTCGCAGTGTTTGATTGCTCCCCCTTATGCTTTTGCAGGTATCATGGTAAGTTTCTAGTCACAGAGTCCTTGAGCGCTGTCTTGAGATGAGGTTACTGACTTTGTTCGCAGATGGTCGCCACAGGCTGGTGGGGAGACCGCTACCGCATGCGCGGCCCCATGCTCGTCTTCAACGCCATCCTCGCCATCATCGGCCTCGCCATCGTCGGCTTCCACTCCAACTCCAAGGTCCGCTACTTCGGCGTCTTCCTCGCCACCGCTGGCGCAAACGCAAACGTCCCCGTCTGCATGGCTTACCAGGCCAACAACATCCGCGGGCAATGGAAGCGAGCTTTCTGCTCTGCTACGCTCGTTGGGTTCGGCTCCCTAGGTGGTATTGTGGGAAGCACGGTGTTTAGAAGTGAGGATCGTCCGGGCTATGTTCCGGGTATTAGTGTGGCTATTGGGAGTCAGGTCATTATCTGTATTGCTGTTGCGGCGCTTACGCTGGATTTTATGAGACAGAATGGGAAGGCGGATAGGGGGGAGAAGGTGTTGGAGGAGGGGGATGCGAGCTTCAGATATACCTACTAGGGTATTACACTTCTGGAATGCTTGCCAGATTGCTTGGTTGATGCCATTCTGAAAGCATAAGGATGCCAATTTAGGAAATCAATTCATGGCCTAAATGTTGAATTTCGAACCCTTCAATCACTTGACTACAATTATTTACATCCTGACCAACCTATCACCAATTTTCATGCCCATTTCCCTCCGCTCAATCACGATTCTCAGCTTATGGAGATCAGCTTAGCACCCACTAGTCTTGACTCCAGAAGCAACACAATACGTTCCATCCGCCCCACTCCCCGTCTTCTTCGGCTCATCCCCATTACTATTCCCCGTATACTTATAGCACACATCCGTCCCCAGCACACAAGAATTCGAGATCGTCACCTTATCCCCATAGTTGGTGTTCACGCCCGCCACCACCCCGCCATTCGAAACATGGATGTTGGTAAACGTCGACGTCCGCTTGTACTGCGTGCCGCAGTTCCCGCAGGACCGGTACAGCTTGCCGAATGTGTCGGCGTAGAAGTTCTTCACTGCGACGGTGCCGCCGCCGTTGTGTTGCAGGATCTTGTCTGACGCGGATTTGGCCCCGCCACCGTTGACGTAGGATGTTCCGGAGGATTGCTTGAATGTTGCGGCGTCCTATCAACAGTAGTTCATGTTAGAAGTGTTTCTTGTTTTGGTTGTCTTGGCCGTTTGGGAAGGGAGAAAGGGGCCGGAATGTGGAAACTTACCTCGCAGACATCCAACCACCAGACGTTGTTCAAAGTACAAGTGCCCAGGCAGTGAACTCCCTCTCCGTTGTTGGGCCCAATGATGACATTTGAAAGGACTGCACCATCCTTGAGCACAAATACAGCATCGGCATCTCCTCCTTCAGCTTGCTCATTGCAAGTTGACTCTGTTTGCGGGTGGTCCAAGGTCAGCTGAACGATCTCCTGTATGGGTCTCTAGTAGGGGAGAGTGAGACTCACTGCTTCGATCAAACTTCTTCATGCCACCATCGAATGTCTGGCCAGCAGCAATAGTCGATGCTGCAGCTAGGGCAGAGCTTCCGGTCGAAGCTGGGAACTTGGTCTGGAGGTTGGTGTTTGTAGCTCGAACTTCGAGGACGGCGGCTTCGGCGAGGGCCAATGCCACTGAGGCGAGTAGGATCTTGGAAAAGAGCATGCTGGGAAGGATTTTTGAACCGAGTTGACTATGTTCTGAGGATACTGCGAAGGGTGCCGTGAGAAGTTTCTGAGGCCAGAAGCCCTATCCTTTATACCAAAATGGCTTGTATACATGTCCATATTAACAAGCCCGTTAACGCGATCCATTGAACGGATTAATTGAAATCCACGCACAAATGAATCCATATGGAACCTATTCATCCTCCCCGCTCCGCCCTCGACTGAGTCCGCCAGTTTCCAGCCAGCATCCGACCTGAGTAGAGGACCCTAGCAAGACCTGTCATCACCCACGATCCCTGAATAATCTGGGGAAACAAGAACTCTCCTGACAATGACAACCTCTCAAGTCAAAGCACAAGGTCGCACCCGCATCTTGGCAAAAAGGTTGCCATTATGCTTGTTTTACCTGCTGCAGGTAAGCTCGAAGTTCAGGGTCAGGTCAGGGCACACGCGTTCGATCGTCTCTCTCTTCATGTTTCCGTCTTGGCAGGACACTGAGGACATTTGTTCCGAGCCCAGGCCCCTTACCCTCCCCTCATTATTGTTATGGTCTCTCTCTCCCCAGATTATGAAAGATTTAATTTCCGCCAATTGTGGGGGATGTTCTTGGCCATCTGATCAGTGCTCAGTTCTTTTGGGGAATAGACGACATTGGCTGAGATGTTTTGATTGGTGGATTGCCAAGCTTGAAACGAGCCCGTAAGCGAGGAGAAATTTGGTGGGTGGCTGGGTGGTTGGTAGTCACTTGGGCTTCGATGGTGAGGTTTCGTGTTAATTGGGACCGAATGCTGTGGAATATTTGGACTCGGTCAAATACTTGGTGTTATTGAGAGCTAAGATATTTCAGGCTGAGAAGTAAGTGGTAGGAGTTCTTCGTGCTCAGGAATGTGAGAGATAGAGGGCGGTTCGCGCTCATGTTGTACAATAATCTGACGACAAAGAATCACTGTGGAGAATAATACTGTACGGAGCCTCACGCTGCTTAGAAGTCAAAATTATGGTAGGGACGGATTGGATGAAAGAATCTGTTCGATGCAACTTGTTGAATTCTTGGCGTCGCCTTCAAGTGAGGACGCTTTGGCCGTGAACTTATCTCAAGGTTATATCAGCCTCACCCGCAATTCCATATCATTTAGCAGTTGTTTAATATAGTTTTAATTGAGAGTATAAATAATGAGCGTAAGTCGTACGCAGGCTTACTTATGCTTGGCGATGGTTCCATCCATTCTTGCCAACCGTTGCAAATGGTCTCATCGATGTTCGATTAAGCTTACGCAGCGTAAACAAACAACCCTCCTTAGACATCTTTGAGGCCATTTCTTCATTTGGAGGGACTTTAAAGCCGATTGAAAATTATTGTATCCTTGTCGGCGGTGCTATTCCATGAAAATAGAGACTCGCTTAATTCAGGGGCTCGCAACAGATTCTAAAGTCTACATATACTCGACCACCAATCATTTGAGGACGTTCCTTTCACACAGTAATGAGAGCCTCAAGCCACACAGCCAGACGAAATTTCCGAAGTATCGAGAGGCATTACAAATTGTTCCTACCATTCCCAGCAGTAAGTTCTCCCTGAATCGTATCGACGACACTCCCTTTCTTGACAAATGCTTCATCCACAATCTCGTTGTCTAAATGCTGCAAAATATGGACTGCCTCCCGGGCGAAGGTCTTGAAACGTTTGCTGTCATATCTCTCACTGCTCTTATCTGTTCGCATTTGCGCCAGCTCCGCGTCGATTCGAGCCTTGAGGTTCTCGAGCTGGTAGTCCTCGACCTGAGTGTAGATATCAACAAGATTTGAAATCGGGCGGATGGTAGTCAAGCGGGTATCGTCTCGAACGAGGGGATCCTTGGGTCTGAAACTAGTGATGGATGTGATCCTCTCTTGAGATCCGTAGGCTCGAAGAGCTTGATGCTCGATGTACCGGCCTTGCAGCACAACCGCGGAGCCCTAGAAATATTGTAAGCGAGCATTCATTGGAAGTGTGGCTACAAACCTTGCAAGGTCCTCGGACTAGTTTAATTTCTCCGGATCCAGTTCTCAAAGCTGTCTCTCCTCCTATCATGCCAGTCGTATCGCTCATCATGAGTACACACACGAACGGGTAGCTGTCCTTGTGCCACCCAACGACTGGAACGTCATCCACTGGTGTCGCACCGCTATTGTTCTCCTCTTTGACTCTCGAGGGGAGTGATATGTTGATGTTTGCGATCTCGTAGTCAATGGCAACGACCAGGTCGATACCTGCAATCTGCGATATGAGTTCCAAGGTTCTTGGATGCTTCCAAGCAGCCTCGGTGAACTTCGCGTGTCAAATTTTGGATAAGCATCACCTCTTTAAGTATCATGATCGACTACTTACTTTGACGCATATCCACGGACAGACATCGGTATGAGATCCGATGTCATGCTGTAGTTGTTCATCACCTCGTCTGTAAACACCTCCGCTCTCATGATGTCGATTGCTTCCGAAGTAAATAATGGAAATGGCTCCGAAACGGCCACCGGAGAAATTCCGTTGGTCATTGAGAGTCCAATGTCGTCCATCGACAGCGTCTTGACATTTTCGTGATGTACTAAGTGTTTCTCAGGGTCGAATTTGGGGGACTCAAGTACCGCATTGAGGGGACTCGGGGTGTATTGTACCCCGGCGTATATGGCTGTTGGTAGATTCGCGGGGACTACTGAAACGACGTCTGCCATACTAATAGTTGGGAAGGAATGGTCGATATTGAGCGTTGTAAAAAACCTTGACAGTGTAAAATGTGTCTTCCTTAGTAGTGCCAGTTGAAGCTGTGGGGAAGTCCCAAAGCACTCATGTACCGCAAATATATATCGTTGAGAGTTGCTGCTGCGCTTATTCGTGTGACGTCTCTGCATTCATTACCGCTTCCAAGAATACTTCGTATCAAACGATAGTCTGCAAAACCCGGGGCGGTAGCACGCATGCCCCTGACTTGGGAAGCCTTCGCGACGCGTTATCAAGTTTATGGTGCTCGACCTTAAATTGGCATGAATTCACGAGTCTACACTACTCTATACATTAAACTCCTTTCACGATTTTGAGACAAGTCATCGTGTGATCCTATTGGAATCTGGCTCGTTATCATCCGTGGTACTTTTCCCAAGTTGGATTGAAAGCCCTGGGAGTCGCCAGATAAGAGTAGATTTCACAAGGGTTGTTTTGTCATAAGTCCTTCTAGGCCCAAAGAAGTATCCCGGTCGCCAGTTCTAGACTCCGCCCCTGATTTGGACGGCGTCTTTCGTTGACGGTCTATTCCTGAAAGGAATCGTTCTGTGTGCACTGCAATACATTGCCATCAATTTCCAAACACAAGAACCCCCGATACAGTCCAAGTGAGGTTACCGAATATGTACATTGGCCCATTGGATCCTGGGAAAATTGGAATGAAGACAGCGCTTCGCGAAATGAAGCCTGCGACTCCGGTGTCAGTATCCAATTTTGAGACTCTGATACCCATCTTTGATGTCACTCAATGAAGCATCCAGGATGACAAGTATATGGTGATGGTATCAAGGTGAAGATGCCTTATCCAGAAGAACAGCTGTGTTTGCTCTATGTGATGGTAATGTAGTCTATAAAAGGAAAGTGGCTGCTGTTGAATGACATCGAATCATTTATCTAGCAGATTTTAAAGCTATGGATCAAATGCCTTGATTTGGGATAGTATGGTTGATAGTTTCGGGTATTTTGCATCATGCTGTCACTAGCTCACCATCCTACGCGGCCAGTCTTTGCTGACATGTGGGGTCTATCAGCACCAAACAGCTGCCTAGCTAGGCTCGCTAGGTACGAAAAGGGACATCTAACGCTGATAGGAGTTGACATTATAATCTATCTAAGTGAAGTCGAATCAGTACACATGTTCATCCCGTGAAAAAATATATGATTCAAACTTCCATGCAGATAGATATCTTTATTTGTAGCTGCGGTTCTCGCGAGTTTTTCCACACCCAACATGAGCTCCAATTTTTCTCGCTTGTCAACTGGCGGACTTGCTTATCCCCAAGTTTCTGCCCATACCTCAAAAGTTCAGGCCCAATTCCCAGACTCCAATCTAACCTGGTCTTGAGGACCATTATCCTCGCTCTCATCAGAGCTCTCCTCCTCGTCATCCTCAATCATGCTTCTCCCTAGCTCCTCCGGACCCAGAAATGTGATGAAAATAACATACACAAAAACACATGCCGTAAAGATCCTCATCACGACACTGTAATCATAAACATGAATAACTTCTCCATGCTCCAGCTTATCAGGCAACGAATGCCGTTCACCAATCGTTGTCTCGATTGTATTTGAAGCAGCAGATATGAGGTTTCCCAATTGGTATGATGTGCCCACCACAAAAGTCCTAATTGCTGGCGGTGACAGCTCGATAAGGTGGATTGGAACAATTCCCCATGCTCCTTGTACGAAGAATTGTAGGAAGAAGAATGCTGCGTAGATACCAGGCCCAGAAGTTGAAGTGTACGGGTAGAGGAGAGAGCCACCTAGGATGCACATAACGATGATGGAGACGCGGCGTCCGAAAATCTGGCTGCAGTAGCCGATTATGGCACCCCCAGTTATCGCACCGATATTAGCTATTACAATCACACGCGTGATCTTGGTAGCTGAGAAATCATATTTGTTCTTGAGCATCAGAGCAACGATATCTTGCGTGCCATGGGACTAGGATGTTTATTAGCATGTTTACGACGTCTTGAGATTTGATGTTCGCTCAGAGTGATAGCCGTACTTACCATGTAGTTGAATCCAGCCATAAACAACACCAAATAGATCAATCGTGGCCAATGCATTCTTACCGCTATTTTCACTTCTGCGACTGCACCTCTAGCAGTTGCTTTCTCGTTGCGCGAGTGAAGCCGCTTGCTGTACGCATCCGTTTCGGGTAGACATAATCGAAATATGATGAGCAGAACAGGTGGCCCAGCTCCAAACCAAAACAGTGGCCTCCAACCATGCGGCGTCTTATCATCGAACGCTTTCCAGAATACTGTCGCCAGCAAATACCCGAAAGGGCAACCGCTCTGGTACACGCCTGACATAAGTCCTCTTGCTTCCTCTGGACAGTCCTCGAGGGCTGTTGCAGCTGCATTTCCATACTGTAAGGACGCCATGATTAGTTCAAGCGATTAGAATAGAGACGATCTTTTCGCAGAAAACAATCTCAGAGTTCTGGAGACAGCAAAGTCTTCAGTAACTAAGAGGACTTACAATGCCACCCATAGCAATACCAAACATTGCCCGTACAGCCAAAAATTGTCGGTAGGTGTTACAGAATCCAGTCGCAAGTTCGAAGATTATCAACAGAACGCAATTGACCACGAATGGCCACCTACGACCATATCTATCCGAAAGAAAGCCGAATATTGCAGCACCCAGCGGTCGGAACATTAACACCAGAGTAACTGCCACTGAGATCTCGGAGGACTTTTTGTTGAACGTGTCCGCAAGCTCGGGGTAGGTGAGGGTGACAGTATGAAAATCAAACGCGTCCCAAGTCCAAGCAAAGAATCCAACCTTGGGAGAGCTTAACATCTGCATTATGGGCTGGATTGGATGTGCAGTATGACTTACCAAGAAGAAGAGCCATTGGAAGAGCGATAACTCTCGCAGGAGAGCAAGTGGATTTGGAGTTGGATTTAGTTGAGGCTTCAAGGTCGGAAGTCTTGTTGCTAGGTGTTCTCGAGTTCTGATCGGCATGTTGATGGAAAGCAACTGGACTCTCAGGAACGTACCGTGGTCGATTCAAGGATTTTCATCAAGAAGGGGTTCACAGAGACGAGGGGACTTCGCTCGATATACCTTCTCTTCCCAGCCTGCTCATCCTGAACTAGTAATTGCGAGTAGGGTGTGAATCATGTCCAGCTGGAGGTTCCCGGTCTGATTGGCACGTGTCACATTGTGAATAAAGGACTGCCACTCAAAGCGGCATTAACTGTAAAATGGAGTATGAACGTTAGTTCTGACTAAATCCCTGCGCTAGTCACGTTTAAATAGCGATATCTCTATAACGCGATATACTATTAATATGATTTTTTAACTAAGAGATATAGAATAACTTGAAATAATTAATTCTAAAGGTTATAATTATATGATATATTAAAAAGTAGTTATATATAGCTTTATTAATATAGAAGTAATACTTAGTAGTTTATAAAGATACTTATACACGTGATTATTTAATAAGCTATTAAATAGGAGTAATGTAGTGTAAGTAAGCTGTTATAATAGTAAGTGACTTTATAAATAACTCCCTCTAATAAGCCAGTCTTATATACTTAATAGCTTTATACTCTAGCGATAGAATAATTTGAAATCTATATTAAAAGAAAGCTGAGTCTTAGATATATATAAAGATAATTTTCTTATTACTATATATAAAGGAACTTAGGTATTATATTTAGTTTAGAGGAATCTACTCTGAGTTAAGGATATCTTCACTTTAGCGAGTTATAGTTGTAAATTCAGTTATTTACTACTTCACTAGCGCTAAGGCAGCAGCTTCACCGCTTTTATAATTATATAAAGGCCTTCCTCCTACTTTCCAACCTTCTTTCTTTCCTCCTTTAATAACACCTTAACCTTATAGTTAACCTTAACCTTTACTTCCACCTGTACTTACATCTTTATCTCCCTCTCTTATTATAAATTTAAACCTTTAGTACTCCCTTTTATATTATCTCTTACTCTTACTATTATTTAAATAATATTCCTACGCGTTTAGTACTTACCTTTACTATTAAACTTATTAAACTCTAACCTGTTTTAAGAATCTTTATAACTAAGCACCTTTACCTTCCTTACGTTACTTAAGCTAACCTGCTTTTAGTTTACTATTATCTTTAACTTTAACTCTAACTTTAACTTTAACTTCAAGAATATCTATAAGTAAGCTCTTTTACCTTTAGTACTTTTACTTTTTACTTCTTATAGTTTATCTCTCTCTTAGCTTATATCTCTTCTACTTAGCTTTTCTAAGCTAGTTAGTTAATAGTTCTCCTCTTTATCTGCTTAGGCTTTTATACTGGATAGAGGTATTAATAGATCTTCTTTAATACTTAATTCTCTTACTGCTCTTTAGTAAATAGTTAACTCTACTATCAGAAGCCTTATGTTATTATGTCCTAAAGGTAATATAAAAAGATACTATGCTCTATATATTAACATCGAGCTACTTTGTCTTTCTCGCGGTCTTTTTATATTACTAAAAGGTAAGTAAAAGAGTAAAAGCCTCTTAGGAATATTCCTATTCAGCTCTATTAAGCTATAAACTACTAATTTAATAGCCTTAGCCTACTTAGGAAGTTCTCTCTTACTTTACTTATTAATTAAACTAACTACTATCTAATTCAGAATTACCTCATTAATTCGATCGTTTAAGGCCACCTCGCCGGCTCTATAACTCTATAACTTAAGGGAAGGATAGGATATACCTTAAGAGGCTGGGAAATACTTTAGGAGGATAGGAAATACCTTAGGAGGATAGGAAATACCTTAGGAGGCTAGGAAATACCTTAGGAAGCTGGGAAATACCTTAGCTACAGTTATTTCAGGAAGTACTCTCTTGCTTTATCTTCTGACTAAGCTAACTACTATTTAAAGTAAGTCTTTCCTTGATCTAAGGCCACTTCGCTAGCTCTATAACTCAGCGTAATTAACTTAACTATAGCTACTTCGCGTAGTAATCTCTTACCTTAACCTAAGACTAAGCTAACTACTCTTATAAGTTTACCTCTCTTATTAACTTAAGACTACTTCGCCGGCTCTATTGTTCTATAACTTAAGGCTACTTCGCCGGCTTTATAACTATATAATACAAAGGAGAGAGGTTAATAAGGGGAGGAGGGCAATTACTTTAGCTATAGTCGTTCCGGGAAGTACTCTCTTATATTACCTCCTAATTAAGCTGACTACTGTTTAAAGCAGGTCTTTCCTGATCTAAGGCTACTTCGCCGGCTCCCTTTAACGCGCTAACGACTCATAAGGCTTATTTATAATAACGCTGGAGGTATTATCTCTTATTATTCTTTTATAAGGCACTACAGGTAACCTTAACCTCCTACTACTATAAAGGGGTTACCTAATCTTATAGAAGAGTATTAATAGCCTCTTTCGTTATTACTTACTAGCCTTGTGAGCTTTATTTATCTAGCTAAGTATTGTTATTTGCTTTTAACTTATATTAAGAATAGCTAATAAGCCTTAGATAGGGTTAGCTTATATAATAGGCTTACGCTAGGAATTAACTAAGTTAGGCTAATTGCACTATAAGATATATTGCTGTAATATAACTGCCTATTGCAACTTCGCCTTTACTATTACCTTCGCTATTGCTATCGCCTTCGCTATCGCCTTTATTATCTTTATTTGTTATTATAGTTATATACTAACCTTTTAACTTACTGACCTTTTAACTTTAAATAGCTTTAAGGGGCAGCTAAGGAGCCTAGTTACTTAGTAAAAGAGTAGGCCCTTACTCTTCTATAGACTATTAACACTCGACTTTAACTTCGACTATATAGACTAGTTCTATTAATAGCCTAAGTAGTTAGGTGGACTAGTCCTATCTAAGGCTGAATATACTTAAGGCTTTACTAATATACTTAAGTACTTATTAATTCTTTAGTAACTCTAATATGATAGCTACGTTAAGCTTACTCTCCTTAGGGAGTAAGTGATCTTATCGAAGTCGTGGTAAAGGAAAGCTACTATGGTAGTCTAAACAAGTAGAGCTCTACGCCCTTTTTTCTAGTAACTCTAATATAATAGCTATGTTAAGCTTACTCTCTTTAGGGAGTAAGTGATCCTATCGAAGTTATGATAAGGGAGGGCTACTATAGTAGTCTAAATAAGTAGAGCTCTACGCCCCTTTAGTGCTCTATTAGAACTATTAGAAAGGTATTAATTAAGTTTAGTATTAGCTAAGACTATATTTAAATCAGATAGTTATAACTATAATCCTAATACTAGCCTTAGTATATTAGTTTTAATAATACCTGCTGCTCCCTTCTTTACGAATTAGTTCTTTAAAAGGGCTTCTTTCCTATTATAGATTAGTTCCTTGAGAAGGCTTCCTTATAAAGAGAGGGGAATTAAGTAGTTAATTAGATATCTATTATATCAGGTACCTTTAGACTACTATTATGATACTTACTTAATCGATTAAACTAATCTATATTATAAAAAGCGCTCTATAAGTATAATTAAAGTCTCTATCTTATAAGAAAAAGTTAAGATACTAAGTAAAACGCTACAAGTTAAATAAAGACTTAAAGAGTAACCCTCTAAAAGACTTCACGCGCGAGATAGCTATATATAATAGGCTAATAGTAAAGTCCTTCTTATTAAAGTTTATAACTACCTTTAATAAAGTAAGGCCTTAACTCTTATAAACTATCATTACCTAGCCTAACTAAATAGTAAACTATATTTTACTATAGCTCTGCCCTTTCTATATGAATTCCCTTATAACCTTAAAGATTAGTATATATCCTATTTCTTAAAAGGTTAGGCTATTATAGTCATCTATCTCTATAAAGAGAGTAAATAGACGATCTTGTTACGGACCCCTTAGCGCTACGGTTCAGTTGGCACCTATATACTAATAATACTATCAGTAATACTATAGAGGCATTAGTACTAACAAAGGAGCAGTACTATTAATAGGGTAGTACTAACCAGGGAATAATACAGGATAGCAAGTAGTACTACTATATACTTACGCTTTAGTAGTAATAGTTACTTAGATCATAGTAGACAATAAGTTATATAATAGATCCCTGGATCCTTAGATCCCCTTATAAGAGAATAGATCTAAGGATCTAAGGATCTAGTATCTTAAGGGATCTAAGGAGAATAAAAGTTCTATATAAGACTAGTATATCTGCTATTAGATAAGAGCTTCATGCTTAACTTTAAATAGTATTCTAATACTTAGTAACTATCTTCCCGTCTACGTAATACACCTACCTCTCGATTATCAGAGATTAACTGCAGCCTTCTGTATTTATAGCGAGTAAATACCGGACTATTACAGATCTTTAAATAAATCTATGCCTTTAGCCTAAATAATATCCCTAAGGCTTCCTATAAAACTATTCACTAGACCTTTTCTAGTCTAGAGGTTATCTTATAGTATAATCTGAGCTTTAATAGTAAAAGGTAACTTAATAGCTAAGTTTTCTATATTATCTATAGGTGTATTCTTAACTTATAGACCTATATAAAGGGCGGATATCTTCTTAATCGGCTCTCTAAGATCTCTAAGCTATATAAAGTTGTAATCTCGTATCTCTATTTATATAGTATAAATATAAAAGGTATTATTAAACGATACTCTCTCCTCAGTAAACAGGTTATTAGTAACGCAACAAAGTAAGAACTTCCACTCTTCCTTTCTAAGCTAGCTACTTCGTAATTAATTAAGCGTATTCTTAAAAGTCCAGGCCTCTTTATCCTCTCCCTCTTACTGTATAACCCTTAAAACCTATACTATAGTTTTAAATAACTAATATACTATATAACCCTACTAGTATATATCTTTCTATAACTTCTAGCCTTTCTCTCCTTAATATAATAATAAAAACAGCGATAGTCCAGTGACTAGAGGTAATTAGAAAAAGTCACTAGTAAAGATAATATTTATACCCCTAAATAACATATCTCTATCTGGAAATATCTCAGTTAAACACTACTTAATCTAAGTTAAGAGCTTAAAATTAAGTATAGACTTTTTATCTATAATCAGGTATTAAACGTAGCGGAACTTTACTTATAACTATAAGATAGTAGCACAAGACAACAGCTAGAACACCTTATTAATAAGGAGATAAAATAAGCTATAGATAGTGATACCTCTGATATTATATGTAATAACGCTAGTTAAAGTAATATAAAGTATAGGATTCTCTCTACTAGCGTATATAACTAAAAGCTATAAGTGATAATAAGTTAAAAAGATAGCGTAAGTCTTACTACTTCTAGCCTCTCTATCTAAGTGAAGTAAAAGCTAATTAGGATCCTCTTAATTATTAGTAAGTATTTATATATAATAATTAATCAGGGTGTTATAGAACTTCCTTTACTCTAGATTAAGAGTATCTAGATTCATGTTTCTATTTGTTAGCACTATAAAGTTAGTAGGATATAACTCCTTTTATATTTACTACTAGTCTATCGAAAGATCTAGATATTTCCTAATATATATAGTCTAATCCTTTACCTTATTAAAAACACGCTCTCTAAAGTTGTTAAGATCTTCTCTAATAGAGATATCGTTATTCAGGCTAGTAGTAGCTATTCCCTCCTAATCTCTTCCTTCTTTATCTTCTTAAGTAGCTTTAATAAGATTAATTTCTAGAATAATCTCCTTTTTAAAGTTAGAATCCTTCTCCCGAGCTCTCTCTAAAGTATCTTTGTAGTAGTTAAATAGGATATCCTAGCTAGCTTTAAAGTATTCTTACGCCTCTTAATAAGACTCGAACTAGTTAAACTTCTCGTCTAGTATAGCTAAAAGCTGATCTGTCTTAGTATAAGGTAAATAAAGCTATAGCTTCACACGAAAGAAATCCTCTAATTGATCCTTTTTAGGTAATATTAAGTACCTTAGCTAGTAGTTAATTAATTGTAGTATAGCTTTTAGACGCTTCGTCTTTTTATACTAATTGAAAGAGGTAAGCCACTTAAAGAACGAGACCTTTTATAACTTATTACCGCGACCTAAGTATCTCTTATATAGCGATTACTACTTTTTAACTTAGCGGTCCTTTAGAGCTACACTTACGCTCTGTTCTATAAAAGGGCGATAGTCTAATATATAAATAGTACAAGAGGATTAGTATAGTAGTAAGCTAAGAAGGATATAACTGATCTCTTATATAAAGTAGTCTTGTTCTCTTATAAGCTTATTAAGAAACTTAGTAACAGAAGATAAGGTTAGATTTCAGGCGTTTATATACTTAAAAACCTCTACCTTCAGGTCTTTATATATATAAGAAGCTATCTCTGGCTTAAAATAGTACTTCAGAATATAATCGACGAGACTACGGAAAGTAGTAACTAGCTAAATATTAAGGTTTGTAAGCCAAGCTAGCATAAGAGTTGCCGTATATAGATTATAAAATAGCTGATCTCACTTAGCTACAAATTACTAGCGCTTCGGATTTATATCTTAACACACCTCTGCCTTAGCATAAATCGTATATAAGTAATAGAATCGGTAAAAATAATTGCTATTCTTATCTACATGAATATAATAGATTAGTCGATAGCTGCGGTAAGTTTATATATAGTTCAGAACCAAGATAAGGAAATCTTTAGTGTTCTAGATATCCTTAAGAGGTAAAAAGATAGGCTTTCTTCTATTAAAGCGCTAGAAAGGATTGGAATTTATAGTAGTAATCTTCTTTACCTAGTATTCCGCGAATATCAGTTAGTTATCTTTATTCTTGTAAGCTATCGGAGGAGTATTATCTTTAAAAAGACTAGTGCTATCGCTATTAAGGATAGAATAAGGAACTTAATACATGCTATAGCAGTGTCTTATACCTTGTATCTGGAATTCGATTCTGTACTAGAAGTCTTTATAACTAAGGAATAGCTTAAGTACTATATCTTAAAATAAGGTTATCTGCAGGTAGATATAGTAAGTAATAATATAAAGATTAGATTATACTATATCACGTATAATCTTCTGCTTTTCTTCCTTTAGTACGATACTATATTTATTAAACCGCGGCAAGAGATACTATAAATTATACTACTATATATTAGTATAACTTGTAGTTATAAAGACCGCTGAAGAATCATTAATTATATAAGCGTGTATCTCTAAAGAGCTTCTCTTTAATCCTTAAAATAATAGTATCCTAAAGAGGTATATACCTTACTAGATAATCTTTAGTAAGAGACCTTCGGAATTCTCCAAAGCTACTTCTAACTTATTAAGACTTATACTAGTAAGTTCAGAGTTCTGATTAATAAAGTATTAGCTTATAAATATAGCCTTACTTCGTATAAGCTAGTTAAATAAGTAGAATTTAAAGTGAGGATACTATCTAAACCAGCTATTATAAAATCGTAGTAAATACTAGCCCTAGTCTTATAGACTAACTATTCTCCTGCGAGAGTTATTAAAATCAGCTACTTCGTATAGAAAGAGTATTAGGAATACTATAGTAAAAAGACGCTAAGTTCTCCTAATCTTATTAAGGGGTTATATTCTAAAAGAGGGTACTAGAATTATCCGGGTTTTTTTAATATTCGCGCGGATAGCTACTATCTCTAGAGTATCCTCTGCTAGATATGAAATAACTATGTAATCTAAAGGAGCTTATAAGTTATTATTATCCTCTATAACTTTATTACTAACTCAGGGTTATTAAGATATAGTTAGCTTATAGCTTTCTCTATCTATAGAAGTAAACGCAAGATCTTTAGTCTCCTTAATTCAAGTAATTTAATTAAATATATTACTATCCTTAGGATAGTGTAGTCTTAGTAAGTTATAATCCATAGTAATATCTTTATAATTAAGGTGGTTCTCCTTTAAGAACGTAAGCTAAATAGAGAGTTTACGCTAACTAACTTTAAAATCCTTAAGAAACTAGCGCTGAACCTGCTTATTACTATTAGCCGGAGTAAGTATAACTATATCAAGCTTAGCAGGTATTAATAGAACTTTATTACTAAACTTAATATAGCTATTTATAAAAGTAATATAATACCTTATATACTTAAACTAGAGACTATAAGCTTAATAGACCTGCATCTGTATATAAGTAAAAGAGATACAGATTTACTTTATCTAAGAGAGCTCTAGTAGGAATATAAGAATATCTCCTGAGTCTATGTTATTCTCCTTACTCATAAGATAAGGTAAGATATCGCCCTTGTCGCGCTAGTAGTATTATTAACAAATATCTTTAGATATTTTAATATTAATCCACGCTTCCCTATATTAATAATAAAGGGTTATTTTAATATCTATTAGCTTAGCGTAGAAGTCTGTGACTCTTTACTAGTTCTCTAGATCGACTGGTCCTCTATAAGTAGCTATAGCTAGCCTCTCGATATATTCCTAAGTCATCTGCTCTTGCAACAGAATATCTACATAATCATAATTAGCGTTATTAAGATTATAGTCGAAATTAAAAACTCGACTTGCTAATAGCAGAGAAAATTATAAAAAAGATTATTACGTTCTAGATATTTCTAAAGAGATATATCCTATCTATTAAGATAATAATACACGTGATCTTCTAGCTAGAGAGAGACTAACAGTAGGAGTAAAGGATTTAATAAGCGGAATATTATCTCTTTAACTAGCCCTCTTAGCTTGAGATTATATAACAGAGATCTTGCGCCTTTTCCTAGTACTGTCAGACTACTAAGAGTCGTTCTATACTATATATCAAGTATTTAGATCAGAACTTTACGTTAAAAATAAAAGACTATAAGAAAGCAGACTACTTAAAGTAAGAGAGTCACTACTAGAGTAAGGAGTAAGGCACTTTACAGGAAGGTCTTCTCTAGGCTTTTTAAAAGGCATCCTAGCGCGCTTTTACTTTACTAGTATATAATACGTACTTTACTATTTCCTATAATTAATATATTAAACTAGCTATCTACTACCTTTTATATAATCTAAAATAAGTCTTACTTTATTACACTGATAGTAAATAATTATAGCGTTTATAGTTTGTAAGAGATATATATATAAGTAGAGAGTAGAGATAAAAAGGGAGCCTAGATATAAGTTAAGCATAAGAAAGAATCCTAGTAATACCTAAGGCTAAAACCTATATAAGGAGTAGCTAATAAGATAAGGTACAAGAGGGGATTAGTCATGCAGAAATAATTAATAGCTAATTACGAAGCGGGAAAAAACGCTTAGTAAAAGTTCGAAAATTTACCCCCCTCTACTACCTAAAATCCGGTATTCAATCTGCCTCACGTACGGGCGCGAGAATTTAGTAGAACTAACGTTCAACAATACATTTCGTTAGCTGCCCGGGTGTGCATTGCAGGATTAAGCCGTGTGCCCGTTCAGAGGTGGTTCAGAGAAGATGTGGCACTTGAGTGTAGGCGCCATTGGAGAGGTTTTGATCACAAACTACAGGTTGCGCGGGGCGAGTGGTACAGAGGCGCACCTGCGTTAGTACAGAGGCGTATGCGCAATTGATTTTTAGTGAGGGCTATAGCGTACCTACGTAAAGGGGTGCACTGAAGGTAAATCGTGTTGAGGTGCGCCCTAGGGGTGCGCAAGTCTTATTAAACGTGACTTTTAGGTGCGCACTACCTACCTAGGTACTGCCCTATGATAAGGTAACCCCTAAAGTGCAACACGCACACCTCTCTAAGCTATGCCACCTAAAGCAAAGTGCTAATCAGGGAGAATTACAAGCGACCTAGTGCTTTAGACAACTGAATTCTATTAAGTATCGTTGTTTAATAATAACCTGTAGTAAATGCTATCCCCTAAGCTGCTGTTAACACACTTTTATAAGGCGTAGTACTGAAGCGAGGCGCTAATGTTCTGGCGACTGCCTAAATTACAGGGCATAGTCGCTACAACAGGCTCCTAGAGAAATATGTGTTCTAAACAGCAGCTTAAGGGATAAAGGTCTTCAGGCTGCGCGGCGAATCGCACTTAAGGAGATAGTAGGGTAAGGTAGCACTTTCCTGTAAGGTTAGCCGTGTCACTCAGGTACCTAGGTATAATTCCTAAGTAAAGTGTAGGTTAAGAAGCGTACCCTAATCACGTTTAATTATGTCATAATTACAGTTGCATAAGAAGCTACTACAGAGAGAGAGAATCTCCTATATAAAGGGGTAGCGTACTTAGTAGTACGGCCTATAGTACTAAGTCTACGCCTATAATCCTCATATTTCTAATAGCCCCCCTATTCTCTATATCTATAGTAAATAGAGCCTTCTAAAGTAGTATAGCGCTGAATATTCCCGAAGCGACGCCAGAGTATCGCCGAAGTATTGCCGATAACTTATATTATATAAGGAGCCTCGATTATGCCTTATTAACTCCTATAATATATTAGCATATATATAGTGCCTATATCTCCTATTTTCCTAGGAGTTTAGCAACTTTATAGTATCAAGGTATACAAAATAGTATAAGAGTATACCTAAATCGCTCCCTTACTAATAATCTTTTACTCCTACTACTCTTATTTACCCTTCTTTATAGCTACCTCGCACCTTCCTTTTATAGTTACTAAGATATTCCTTACTAGCTTTCTCTCCAGTCTCTAGGGTATATAAAGGTTATTCTTTTCTAGTTCTGTTTCCTTTCCTTCTTCCTTTAACCGCGGAATAAGATTTATCTTAACCATTAGGTATAGTAGTTATATATCATGTTTTACTTAATTCACAGTTATATATTATTATTAAGGAAGATATTTATTAAAAGACTGATTTTCCGCGAAGAATATTCTATTTTTTTATAGGTTCTACTACTAGAAATAGCCTTAATTTATATAGGTCTACTATTAATTAGCTAACTATTATTAATCTTAGAGTTGTTATCAGAGAATCAGTTATTGCTAAGTAACCTTATATATATCTTATATTATTCAAACGATTCTAAAGGTAAAGCTTTCATAAGAGTATCTACTATGTTATTATTACCTAGAACATGTTTTACTACTAACTTATTATATGAAACTATATTATCTCGAATATAGAACTAGCGGATATTAATATACTTTGCCTTTAGATAGAATTTCCGTTCTTTTAAGAGAGATTTAGCTCTAGTGTTATTAAGATATAGCGTAGGAATTCGGGATAGCTTTATATCGAGGTCTTTCTATAGCTTAAGTAACTAGGCTGCTTCTCTAGAGCTATCACTAGCAGCTATTATCTTAGAATCTAAGCTAGAGAGAGCTGTAGACCTTTACTTATTAGTAGCCTAAGAGATTAGACTCCTATAGAACCTTACTATCTATCCTTAGAACGATTTCCTGTTATATTCCGTCTCCTACGTAGCGTTAGTTCAAATATCGAATATATCGTTATCTAGCTTTCCCCTATATTCTATTCCGATTCTAAACGTTATTCCGTTACCTTTTATATATTATAGATATCAGAGAAGAAGTTTTATATCTTAGAGGTAAGATTTAAGGGGATTTAATATATACTACGCTAGCTAGCCTGTTTTATAGGTAATATCAGGTCGTATAAGGTTCAAGAGGTATATTAGAGAGCTAATAATCTGCTAAAACAGTAAGATCTCTTCAGGGGAGGCTAGTACAACACCTTTATCTTTAGCTGACTCCCTTAGTACTATTCCAGCGGCTACAAGTAAGGCATTACCTCTAGCTGCGGCTATTCTAAACCTTTCTAGTAGCTTTTATATGTAGGCTATTTAATGAATCCGCAGAGTCTTATTATTCCTGTCTTTCTTAACTTATAAGCTTATAAACGTATCGATAGCTCCGAGGTCTTTACCTTTCTAGGTCTTTAAGAGCTGTTTCTTAAGATATTCACAGTCGGCAGGGTTACTTATAATTAGTATATCATCGATAAAGACTAATATATATACTCTATTCTTAAAGATAAAGAGATTAGGGTCAGCCTCTAACGCTTCTAGACCTAGCTTTTCTATCTTATCTTTAACAAGGAGCTACTATTCCCTAGGTGCTTATTTCAGGCTATAGAGAGAGCGTAAGAGCTTCAGATATACGTCTTTCCTTCTATTCAGCTCTAAGTAAAGCTTATTCTATATCTCCGGCGTCTTATTATTCAGAATCGTTATATATATATCTTCTTTTAAGTACGTGTTCAGGAAAGTAGTATTAATATCAATATACTCGATCTCTAGGTCTCTTTTAGCTGTAATAGCAAGTAGTGCTTATAAAGTGGAATAACGTATAACGCTCGCGAAGGTATTAAAGTAATTAAGGCCATGTTTTTACTTAAAGCCTCTTACTACGAGCCTAGCCTTTCGCTATACTATAGAGCTATCAGAGTTAATTTTATTATATAGAACTAGTCTTGAAGATATCAGTTTCGAGCCGGAGGGAGGCTTACTAAAGTACACTCTATAGGTTCCAGCGCTTTATATAGCCTGTAATTCCTTAAGAATAGCGGCCTTCTATTCTACTAGATTCTCCCTTAGAGCCTTTATAACAGTTATAACCTCAAGAGGTTATATAGATTTACCCTCTAGCGTAATTAGCGCTATTTAATAAGTTAGTGCCTTATTAAGGATTTACTAAGAGTATAGCTTCATAGTTATCACCTAAGTAGCTTACTCGAAGTATTATTTTCTACGCTATTTTCTACTATATCTTAACAGTAGAGTATTATTAGACGCGTTTACTAGTTGAGTCTATTCAGGGAGGCGTTAATCAGACGCTCCCTTAGTATCTCCTACTATATTTTCTGTAGCTAACCTTCCCCTTAAAGGATTTTTAGCTTCTATAGCTGGCCTCTCTCCTAGAGGTCTTTCAGCTTCCATAGCTAGCCTCTCTCTTAGAGGTCTTTCTAAGCCTTTAGCACCCCTAGCTAGCCTCTTAGTAAATACTAGACCGGTAGCTAGTAGCAGAGGTCTTTCTACTGCCTTATCACTGCCTTTTAGTATAGTTTCCTTACTACTAGTATATATAGAGTATATTATATACTCGTTAAAGCCGTAGTCGGCTATTTCTAGTTCCTTAAAGGTTTCTACGTTCAAGAGCCTATAGGTTAAGGTATTAGTTATACCTACTAATACGAAACACCCCGGAATCGTCCTTTGCTTTATTTTACCCTAATGTAGCCCTAGTGGATACAAAGGGTACGCTATAGAGCTAAATACTCTTATTTTAGAGAGGTTTACAGGCCGTCCTCTATACGCTTCAATTAGAGTAAGTCCAGTAGCTATTTTATATAGCAAAGCAGTAGTTAGGCGTCTGTTCTTTAGCTTTACCGCCTACTTAATAGTGTAGCACTATATATTCTTAAGTATCTTCGCGTTATAGAGGATTAAGCGTGTAATCTTAGCTAGTTTATATATCTATCGCTCTACGACTCTATTCAGAGAGTGTTTATATAGAGGAGAGGGTTTAGGAACGATTCTACTCTCTTATAGCTAGTTAATACACTCAGGACCGAACTCTCCCTTACTATTATTAGTCCTCTAGTAGATAATTATACGGAATTTACTTTACCCTTAAGTTTTAAGCTATAGTTTCAATTTCCGAATAACTAGTTAAATAGTTAACGCAGACTTATCAACTAAGAGATCTACCTAACATATCCTCGTAGTATTATCTACTACTAAAAGGAAGTATTTATAGCCGCGAATTAAGCGTAGTAAGATACCAGAGATATTAGCGTGTAGTTAATAAATAAGTATATCAGTTCTACTATCTGACTTCTTATTAAAGTACTCTTTTATACGGCCTACAAGGCAAGCCTTATAACACCTCTCTTCCTTTAGCTCTAGAACAGAAATCAGTCTTATTCCGTAACCGCTATAAGTAACTAGTTTCTTTAAATAGGCGTAATTTATATAGCCTAAACGCCTATAGAGCAGATCTGCCTTTATTTCCTCTGTGCTAAGCTAACTCTCTATTCGTTCCTTTAGTAGCTTTAAGTCTAACGGAATTACGTTATACGTAACTTAATATCGAGGATTTATATCCAAAATATATAAACCTCCGTTTCTTATGCTTATAAAGGCTAGTTCATTATTCTAGTATCTATTTACTAATATCTTAGTTAGTTCCGTATTAATTCCTTCGTCTAAGAGTTAATATATTAATACTAGCTTTATAGCTCTGAAGTCAGGTATATATTACACGTCTTTAAGGGTTAACCTATTAATAGTAATATCTCTATAACCTTTAGCTATTGAGTACGAATTAGTCACTGTTTTAATATATTTAGCGTTACGCTAGCGCTTGAGTTACTTGAACTTAGCTAGAACTCCACTGAAGTAGCGAGTAGCGCTAGAGTTGATTTTCCAGATAGATTCTGTAATAGAGATTATTAATAAAGTATATTCTACGTCTTTAGTATAATAAATCTCTTCTGAAAAGAACACGGGATAAGTATTATTATTTTTAATTTCCTCTACTTTATTAGCGCTATCTCTCGCGTAGGTATTCTTAGCTTCTGTATAGTCTGTGTACTAGTAGCTATAGCCTTTATACCAAGTATACTAATTTCGGCCTAATTTAGGGCGATTTCCTCTTTTTTCCACGCGCTCTCTATATCTCTATTAGCTACTACCCCTGCTATTATTATTCTGTCTTTCCTATTCTCTTCTATTCTTACGTATATTACCTCTCCCACGTGAGTAGCCTCTACCCCTCTAGCCTCTACTATCTCTACTACCTCTCCCTCTATTATAGCCTCTATTCGCGTAGTTCGCAGTATTACTAGTAGCTACAAGTCGAAGCTATTCTCTCTATTAAATTTAATATTTATTAAGCTTTCGTATAGTATCTCTAAGATCTAGGTCTTACGATTCTAGGGTAAGCGCTATAGTAATCCAAGCTCCGGACGCTAGTAATAACTGTAATAGCTTAAGACGTATATCCTTATTAGTAAGAGGTTTACTATCGCCGCTGAGCTTTACTTTAAAGAGTAAGAGCCTTATAATATAGTTCTGAAGTATTTCCTCCCCCGGGATAAACTTTATCTTAAAGAAATCGTCTCTTATATTAGCAAAGGCAAGACTCCCTTGAACTACTTTACCTTCGTTAGCGTAAATAGCTTCCTAGAGAGGCTTAGTGTTATTTAGTTTAATAATATCTCTATACTTAGGAAAGAGAAGCTTAGAGATTAAGTTAATAACTATTTTAAAAGCTTCCTTCTTTTCCTTAGCGTAAGTATTCTGCTGATTAATACTATTTAGCACGCTAACTTTAGTAAGAACGTGATAAAGAACACTAGCCTTAGCTAGCTCTTATTTAGTCTTAAGCTCCTATTTAAAGAAGTTATTAAACTCTAGTAAAGTTTTGCCTTTTAAGGCTCCGGTAACGTAGGGAATTAGTACTTTTAATTAGGATAATATCATAGCGTAGTAGCAGATACACTAAGAGTTAATAAAGTGAAGATCTTAATAAAAATGAAGTTTTAAGGTCTTTTTCGATCGATTAGAATTACTACTATGTTATAATTACAGTTGCATAAGAAGCTACTACAGAGAGAGAGAATCTCCTATATAAAGGGGTAGCGTACTCAGTAGTACGGCCTACAGTACTGAGTCTACGCCTATAATCCCCATATTTCTAACAAATTAGACTTGCGTACCCCTAGGGCGCACCCTAAATCACGTTTTACCCCCAGTGCACCCTAGTGCACCCTTTTGCGCAGGTGCGCTCTAGCCCTTACTAAAAATCTATTGCGCATACGCCTCTATACTAACACAGGTGCGCCTCTGTACCATTTGCCGTTACGCGGAGGCGGTATGTGGCGCAAAATCTTAAGCGTAAGGCTATCGCTCAGTCTTTTTCTCACCGAACAATGTCGATCGTATTTCAGATCGGAATAAGCATGAGAAAAGCCTTGAAAAGAGCGGATATTGAGCGGATATTGAGCGGATATTGAGCGGATATTGAGCGACTGGTGTTACGTCACGGCTTCATACCGTCTCCGTCTCCCCAATGTGATTAAATAGTTGAATTGATCTTGAAGCAGTTCATCCTATCTCAGCCGCTGTCACATCGAAAATCCCCAGACTCCGCTCGGCAGTGCAAAAGGGGCGCCGAATCAACTTACCGTAAGCGAGACAACATCATCATCCCTCGCTGGAAGCTCAGCCGCAATTCCAAGTGCACAAAACAGAAAAAAAAACAAGGCTGGCGACGGGCGTCTCCAACCCCCGTTGCACAGCGAATGAACTCGGATGCCGAGGAATTGATGTGTCACTTGAGGCATTTCCATTTCTCCGTCCTTAAGGCGTTCACGTCCACCCACACCCTGAAGTGGAGCCCAGTACTCGAGGAAACAAGGACATGGCTGGCAATTAGACATGTCGAGCAACTTCCAGTTCGCATTTTTAGGATGCCAGAATAACTATCTCGCAAGTGTAACTGAGATAACTGCATCTGAGAGACCTGTTGGGCCATCCATTACAGAAACGTGAGTCTTGTCGACACTACTGTATTATTTGAAAAGAACTGACAACTTTCAATTTTAGGTACGGCCTCCCCGACGGCTTTGCAGCAGAGTACAAAAAGTATGCCCGCAAGAAATACTTCTTTAATATCCGTGGGCACGATTCGCTGTCGCATATCGGACGATGGCACACCCTCACATCAGAAGGAAACGTCAAAGCGTGTTCAAACAGCTATGCCGAGATTCCTCAGTTGGCATCACTTGCTCTCCAGAACGCTGGTAGAGCAAAACGAAACTGTACTCCGAGTATGAACGTAACTTTTGGACCTCAGCCAGGGAGCTTCTTCGCGGATTTATGCGAGGTAAAAGAGTACAGGTGGTCGCACCTGCCGCCGAGCTTGGAAAGTAAATTACAGAGCTTGATGACCGCAAATGCAACATTTCTCAGGAGGGGGATCTATGGAAAGATATTTGATGTTGCTATAAATGCTAGTGAGGGCTGGGTGTTGTTGATGAAGAAGGGCGAGAAGTATGAGCGGGGTGGTGAACTGCCGCCCGAGTTGATCAGGGCCTTGGAGCTTGGTGTCGAGAGGAAAGCTGCCATCAGCGTAAGTCAACTTTTGGGGTAGACACAGGGAATGGATCTTGTTTGTTGACGTTTCCGAAGCGAATATTCCTAAACCACCAAAATCCTTTCGAATACGTCCTTCTATTCTCTGACGGAATAGCTCACATCAGTCTTCACGAAGACTTCCACGAGCCATTGAGAAGGCTCCTCAAGCTGTGGGCGACGAATCGCCATCTCTCTGACAAGTTCCGTTTTCATCCGCGATCCACTTGCGCATACCCAAAACCGTACCAAAGAAGTCTCAATGCATGTTATTACAATGCACGAGGACTTTTTCATCTTGCTCGTGGTAACAATTTACTGGCCTTGAGTTATTTCAACGAGGCGCATGAGCAGAACAGAAGCAGTGAGGAGATACATTTGAATCTGGGGATGGCACTCGTTGCTGTGCGGAAAAGCCGGCAAGATGAAGAGCTGGAGATCTACTTGGCAACGGAGAAAGATCTCAGACCAAATCCAATAGTGCTGAAAGAGGGAGAATTGGGAAACTTCAGAATGTCGTATGTTGGGATGGATTCTAGGGGCTGGGACATGGTCATGCTTGAGCGGGGCTTGGATGGATTTATGGAAAGAGTTCGGAGTACAACATGCGAGTCATGGACTTGTAGTATGGTTGGGGAGATGATGGAAGTCTGGGTAGAGAAAGGTCCGATCGAAATGCCGGGAAATCCCCTAGATGGCAGGGTATATTCGCATGAGTTGAGCGGAGGCCATGAACACGGCTGATGGGGTCCGCCATTGGTAGGGGTAGACCAGAGTGCTCTTTATGTACGAGAGCGGTTGGCGACAGTTTGCCAGGACAATAGATGAACCGAACTACATATCATTGTCAACAACCTAACCTATGTACTTTATGAAAACTGCCATTATTCTTCGCACCTTTTCGTTGCAAGTTCTCAGACCAGCAATACATCAGTCATTCCATATCGTCATCCTCGACCTGCGTCTCATTATTGACCCTCAAACTGTAATTCGCAAATATACTACGTTGTCTGATGCGCATCCCGAGCTTCATCAGCAGAGGCGGAGTCACACAGAACACAGTCGCAACACATGCCCATACAACAGTTGCCTAGTTGGATCCCAAATTGACATACATAGGCTCGCCGATGAGAGGGAAAATTCCTCCAAGTACTGCGCGCAGAAACGACATTGCTGCAAAAGCTGAAGAAGCATATATGGTGTAGGTGTCTGCGAGGTACCTGGAAAGCGTGCAAGCGAACTCATTGTTGCGAAACCAATGGGGATAAAACCAACGATCGAGGCATACCACGGCAGGTTGGATGCTGGTGGTATTGACAATATAAGCCACCATAATCCGAAGGCGAGGCTGGGTGCGGCGTATGTGAAACCAACGAGCTCATCTTCTGTGTCAGGGGGCAAATCGTTAAGGTATGGAAGTCTGTTATTGCTAACTATATATAGTACCGCCCTTTAAAAGAGTTATTACTAACTAAGGCTAACTAACTCCTGATTAGCTCTTATTCCCCTAATATCTCCCCCCCTTAAGGTAAAAATGCTCTACTCCTGTAAAGTTAGAACTAAAAAAAAAAGTAATACTTCTTTTATAAAAATAATAATAATACTTCTCTTTTTTTTTTAAAAAAAAAAACTATAATTATATAACTATTTATCTTTTATCTATTTATTCTATAGAAGTTATACTTTTAATATTAAGTTCTAAGCCTTTAAAATTTCTAGTTCCTTTAGTTAATCTGAGTTTATAGACAAGCTTAAGGCAGGTAATATTAGCTATTAAATTTTTCTTAGTTAAGGTATCTTTAGAGATAGAACTATTAGTACCTTTAATGAAGCTGATAAAAGTATAACTTATATTAAAGTCGTTAGTACTAATAGGAGTTATAGCGTTAATTAGACTAGTACTGTAAAGGAACTTAATATAACTACAGTTAGTAGTAAAAGCGCAGCTAGTAATATAATATTAGGAATAAAGCCTGAAGAAGGTAGGTTAGTTTGTTATTAGCTATATAGTACTATTAGTCTAGCTTAAGGGTACTAATAGGGGTTAAATAAAGGAACTATTATCCTGAATAATTGTCTATTTAGTGTATTTCCCTATCTTTTCTGATTAACTTTATCTTTAATAGTATATATTATCTAGGTAATAGTTCTTGCTCACTTTACTTTAAAAGCTTTATATAAATCTTATAAAAATAGTATTTTGTTATCTACTAAGTCTATAACACGTTAGTTATAGTTTAGTGCCTTATTTTATACTTATAAGGCTTATACTAGATTAAATATGAAGTTAATGTAGCGTACTCTTTTCAGTCTTATAGTATTCTGTAGTAACGCTTTAATACTAGTAGTATCTGTTATTAGTACGTCTAGAGTTTTATTATAACTTCTCTTTATATATCTTTTTCCTTATAAAGTAATTATAGAGGCTAAAGACAAGGGAATAACTTACGTGTGTATTACGTTAGTTTATAAATCTAGAGGTAATAATACTAAACTAGGTATATAAATAAGAACTTAAGAAAGTAACGTCTAAGAAGTGTAACTATCTTTTTTTAAGTTACTTTAGAAAATTAGTCCATACTAAGAGAGACGGCTGTAAAACTATAATATAGTTTCCTTATTAAAGTTCTCAGCCTTAACTAGTAATTAAGAGGGAATAGCTTATTAAAAGACTAGTAAAGAGGATAATATATTAAATAAAATAACAGAGGTTAAGATAGTAAGATCTGAAGCGCTATAAAGAGCTAAGTATATGTCTTTTACTAGTACTAAGATATTATAGTTTAACACAGAGATATCAAGCTTTAGTATTAGTATATAATAAGATAGAACTATTAGTAGTACTATTCTAATAGTCTTAAGTCTAATAGTATATATAATATTACTTATAAGTAAGATTATAAATCAGTAAGTAGTATTAATAATTATATCTAGCAAGGAATCTAATATAATAACTAGATTAGTAATCTCTTTAAGGAAACATATGTATTCTACTATAACTACTCGGCTAATTAAAAGTATTTAGTTAAGCTTCTCTCTAATCTCGAAGATTTTAGTAAAGAACCTGTTACTTTAGTTATTAGCTATAGTATTTAATACTATATCGAATCCCTTTAGGATATTTTTTAACACTACTTAGTTTCGTTTAGCGTCAGATACTATATATATATATATACTATAAAATATCAATACAGACGCTATTACCTATAGGAAAATTTCCTAACTAGGCTCTATTAAATTATAGCCTCTCGTAAGGACTTAGCTTATAATCCAATCGCGCGTAAAACTAAGAGATATTATAAAACCTTTATTCTTCTTTTAATCTATAATATCTTTAAGAGCTAAAGCAGCCTAATTAAACGTGTTCTATACACTTAGCAGCTAGAATAGCTAAAGTTAGCTTACAAATAGTATCTCTTTATCTTTATATTAGTACTTTAGTAGTTCGCGTGCTATAAGCCGTTATTAGCGTTTAACTTCTTACAGTTCCTGTAGTACTAGTAATAAAGCTATTTTATAATAACTGATACTAGGGATTAATACGAAATAATAGTAGAAATTTATCTATATTTTATATATAATATCCGCTTAAGTAAGAGTGCTACTATTATAAATAATAATATCTTTATTTAGATAGATAAAGTAATTAATTCTTTTATCTAACACTTAGACCCTGTTTTACAGGTAATTAACTAAAGCTAATCTTAGTTAGAAGAGAATATTATATAGTACCTAGTTAAAGTATAAGTAACTGTTATTAAGATTAATATCTGTAAAGAACTATATAGCTAGGTTAGGTTAATTAAAGTTAATAAAGGCCGCTTTAAAGTAAAAGTCACTAGGTTAAATACCGGTTAGTAAAAATACTAGACTAGTAGGGCTATTAAAATATATAAAACTAGTAGTAGATAATTTTAATTCTAAGGTACAAGTTTTACTCTCTCTATCGGATTTATTAATAGGGATCTTATAATAAGGTATTATAGCTTAGTGTATCTTATAGGGAACGTTACTATTAATGTCATTATTAATAAGAGTATTCTCGTTTTTATAGTTTTAGAGATAGAACTAGGCCAGATTTGACTTATTATAGATAAAACTAATAATATTATTTAACTTATAACGTATAGTATAGTTATTACGAGAAATATCTAAGTGGAGGAACTTATATTTTATATTATTATATAATATAGAGATTAATATTTATAAAATCAGAGTGAGAAAGGTAAGAGGTGAGGCCGATATATCGATATTCTATAATAGCGCTTTAGTAGAACTGTTAATCGTTAGAGATAGTTCTTAATAGTTAAGCTTCTCTTGATTACTCTTCTTTCTTTTCTTTTTATTATCTTTTTTCTTTAGTGCTATTATAGCGGTCGCTGATTATTAATAGTGATAGTAGAGGTATAAAGTTAATATTTAAAGATAATAAGATTATAAAATTATTTAGAGAGGAAGAGGTATTATAATTTAATATCGCTATAAAGCTTTAAGTAAAAATAAATAATATACGATTTACTAAAATAGTTATTATATAGATAACTACTAATAATACGATAAGGAATATTTAAAATTATCTACTAAGTTTAAAACGTCTTCTTATAATATCATAGCTAGTTCTTATAATATAGTATAGTATTTAAGGTGTTTAACTTTGTAGTACTATTTTCTAGTGTAGTTATCTGGTTCTTTATAGAGTTCTTTACAGAGAATTTTCTTAATAATATACTACTTATTACTTTAATTATCGTGAATAAGTCCAGGCTCTAGCTATTTCCTTTAAAATAAGTCGTCGACTACTAGTTCTAAGTGCTTAATAGAAATTACTAAGTGTATATCTATCTAGTCAAGTAGGTCAAGTCTATAAGATAGTAGTCCTAGCTTCTTAATTATCTTATAAGGTCTAGCTTTAATAAATAATAGCTTTATCTAGTTTTACAGAAGTTTATACTTATATTTTGTACCTTAGGCTAATTTAATATATATCTCCTACTTTAGTTCTAGCGGTAGTAGCTATCAGCTCTTATTATAGAGAAGCTTTATTCTTCCTTATATTAGCTTAATACTTTTAACTGCTTTCTGGAATAATATTTAATAGTGCTTAATAAATCTCTCTTTTTCTAGTTTAGTAAAGGTATTTAAAGCCTTAAGTACTTTAAGTTCTAGTAATAATTTAACTTTATACCCGAATCTTAGCTTATATAGTGTAAATCTAGTAGAACTATTTTCAGATATATTAAAGATAAATATAATAGCTAGAACTAAGTCTTCTTAATTAGATTAGTCGAATTTACTAGTGATAATATACTGTAGTATATAAATAAATATTTAATTTAACTGTTCCGATTAACTGTCCGCTTTAAGGTTATTTACTATTATAAAAGCTAAGCTGATATTAGTAAAACCGTAGACATCTCCTTAAAACCCGCTTATAAAACAACTGTCTTTATTAGTAATTATTTTCTCTAGTACTCTTATATCTATAAATGCTTCTCTATAATATATACTCGCCTACTCTTCTTCGCCTTAATCTTTAGAACTAACGATTACTTTAACTTATTTTGTAAGCTAATTAGTGATAACTATAACTGTATTATATTTTTACTTAGAAGTCAGGAACCCGGTGATTAGATCTATATAGAAAGTGCTCTGCTATTATAATAGAGGGGCTATTAGTATAAGTTCCTTGTTTAGGAAGGTTCTCTTAGGCTTTACTAATTTATAAATCGGATAAGTAGTAATATAGCTCTTAATAGTGTGTTATATTTTCTTTATAAATACCTTATCTTATAAATAATTATATATTTGATAAGTATTAACGTGAGCTCAGTTGTTATATATAATTCTAAGTACCCTTGAAACTAGCTTATTAAAGATATATATATGTTCTGTTTTATCTGGATCTTGAAAGAATAGTAGCTTAGTTTTAAGGTTAAAGCGGAATAACTTAAATATCGAGATTTTAGTGTTTTAAGGCGATTTTTAATATACTGATCTTATTTTCTTATATACTATTTTAAATATCTTATCTGTTAGTAGTTAGCGTACTAAGGCCGCGATAAATTGTTTATCTATATATATAAAGATAGAATGGATAGAACTTTCGTCAGTTTTTATAACTAAAAGGTAATAAACCGTGAGAATTAAAATATCTCTTTTCTCTGACTCTTATAATATACTAGAATACTTTAGAACCGGCTCTAGTTCTTTATAGTATAAACGACTTAGCGTATTTATATTAAGATATGTTTTTCTAGCTTAGTAAATAATGTTTATCTTATAAGCGTATTTAGCTAGGAATAAGAACTAATTATTAAGCTAATTATTCTTTTATTAGAGCTAGTTGTTAAAATAAGATAAAATAGCCTAGTAGTTTATATAGACTATGAACTTAGTGTTATCTAAGTATTGTAATAACTTTTCTAACGCTTATACTAATACACTTGTCTTTAGTTCTGTAAGCTAGTAATTTTTTTCCGCTAATAATAGTAATTTTAATAAGAATAAGACGGGTTATTTTACGCTATCCGCGTTTAGCTGGTGTAGTGTAGCCTTATACCTATACTCCTTAGAACCGTTAATATATAAGATAAAAAGTTAGTTAAAGTTTAAGAATATTAAGGTTAGTACTAATATAAAGTTATTTTTTAATATTTAAAACGCTACTTTATATCGACTTATAAGTTCCTTTATATTACGTGAGGCTAGTGCTATCTTAGTAGCGATATTCTTAGCTCTTTAGTAACGTGGGATCTTAGTGTAATATAGAGTATCTTTAACTATTAGTAATAGTATTAGGGTAGTATCTATGAAGTTAGCTCTCTTTTTACTCTCTCTTAGGGTGTTTTTAAATCTTAATATCTTAAGTTCTACAAGTAGTGTTAGAATCGCTATATAATACAGAATAAATTTATAATAGTAACTAAAGAAGCTGAGTATTTTTTCTAGTTAAGTGAGTATCTTAGGAAAGTTTAAATCTTAAACTACTTTAATCTTCTTATTTAAAGTACTTAACTTAAGTCTAGAAACTTTATACCTTAAAGCTTGAACTGATAGTTATATAAAATAGTATTTAATTAGTACTAAGGTTACACTTATATTCTCTAAAAGACTTAATGTTATATCTAAGTTATTATTATATTATTTTAGTATAATAGAGAATATAATTATATTATTAATATAAACTACTATGAATTTCTAAAGGTACTACCGGAATAATTTTTCTATACGTACTTAGAAGAAGGCTAGTATTATTACTAAACTTATTATAGCTACTATAAGTATCTTATAGCTATAGTGCGCTATAACTAGAGCTGTTTTCTAATAATCCTCTGGTGCTAGTAGCTGCTAGAAGAAGGATTTAGTTATATTAACGCTTGAAAATACTATTGTATTACTTATAGCTAATAATATGTCGTTAGCCTTTAGTAACGGATACGCGTTAAGCTGAAGCTTAGTGTTAACCTTATAGATATCAGGAAAAAATTCTGGCGCCGGGTGCATATATCACCCGCTATTTTCGCTGTTTTCGCTGAATAGTCGCGTTTTACGCTTAAGGCGCCTTAAAATATAAGAGGCTGCCGTACGTCGGCCTAAAAAATAAGAGGCCGCCTTATACGCCCTAGGCGCCCTTTGTAAGACCTACTTTTATATATAAGCTAGACTTAATTAGGAAAGATATAATATTTTTAATTAAAATTAAAAATTAAAAGTTAAGTTTATTTTTAGATCTTAAACTAACTAAAAATAGTTAGACTAGCGTAGATTTTAGCTGAGAATTGAAAAAGACCTGCACTTTTTACGCACGTCCTTAAAACTAGTCTCGCTAAGCCTTTAACGCTATAAATATCTATGCTAAAAAATCGCTAATAAGCTTATAATTCGATTCAGGTAAATTCTATATAAAGGTGAGTCGCCGCCTTGCCTAATCGGGCGATATAAGCCTAATAATACCTTCTTATAAGGTATATCCTTCTTAGTATCTTTAGTATCCTTAGTATTCTTAAGACTTTTAGTAAGCTTACTAATATACCTTATATAATAAATAAAAAATCGGACTCACTTTTATTTTACACACTAGTCCTAATTAGGCTTATAAGCACCTATAGCGTCTTAGTCGCCTTAGGCGCCTACGTCGTTAATTTAAATTACTATATATAGCTTTAAGGGTCGCTAGCTATTAAATTAATCGATATATAACTTAGGCTAGAATAGCGAAAATAGCGCCTTTAGCAGCTAGCTAGCGGCTGCCTGGAGCTAGATTTTTTTGCTGATAGAGGTTAATTATTACCTGTAGCTTTTTGTTCCGATATATAATAAAGGCTAGTGCTGCCGCTAGCGAGAGCTAATCTAGTAAAACTGGAACTAACAATCTGTTAGCTCTTATTAAATCTAGAATCTTATCTATTTCCTCTTAGTTCTGCTTTAATTAAGGGAATAATACTTATTATAAGTTATTAATTTCTACTTTTTCTTTAAATAAAACTAGTATATTAATCCTGTTATTAAATCGTCTTAGCTTAGCGCAGAAAAGATTAGCGTGTTTATTAAGTACAGTACAAATTCGAGCTTTAATATCTAGTCTAAAGGCGTTAGAGATATTTAGTTCTATCTCTAATTCCTTAAGTAACAGGCAAATAAGGAACGGCGCTCCAGTATAGTAGTAGCTTTCTAGTTTCTCTTTAATCAGTAGCTAATCTTTATAGATCTTTACTAAATTTAATAAGATAAGAAACTCCTCTGCTTTAAACAGACTTTCTTTAAGTACGCTTAATATTATACTCTTACAAAGTCGTATTAAAGCGTCTTTAAAATTCGCGAAAGAAAGAGGTATTAGTTTTCTAGAAGTCACTGAATTTATAATAGAACTAAATTTTCTTAAGGCTAAGTCTGCTTACGTATATAGTAATATTACGTAACTATCTTGCTATAAAGGTAATAGATAATATATAACTGGTAAGTTTACCTCTGTCTTTAGTATTACTATAGTCGTGTTTAATAAATAGATATTAATATATTTAGGAATAAGTTATAAGTTTTACTGATTACAAGTAGTGCGTAAAAAGATATAGTCGTCTATACTTACTTGTTATAGGCGGTAAGGTCGGCTATTAGTTCTTTAACGGAAATCAAAGTTGTTTTTAGTAAAGAAGTCTAGTCTAAAAAGAATCTCGCTTAGAATCTTAGGAACTATATAAAAACGGTATACTAAAAACTATAACTTCTTTTTACCTGAAATTATTTAATAAGAGACTGGAATTTCTATAAAGTCTGAAATTATAAGACTAAAACTAATACTTGTTAGGCTAACTTGTAAGCTATTATCGTGATAGTGTAACTAAGCTAATAGGAAATGTTCTAGTAGGCTAGGCTTATTTATAAGTCTGATTAGTAAAGCTATATCTGCTGGTAATTTGACTAAGGAACTATTTTCAGTAAAAATTAAAATACGGGCGTATATATGTATTATAAAAGAAGATCTGTTTATTAGTACTATAATTGAATTATCTCCTTAAGGAGCTAGAGTTACTTATAATAGATATAGTTTTAGGGGTGCTAGAAAAACTGATTCTAGTGCTTGAGTTATAGCTGTCTTATTAGGAATATAAGTTAATATTATAGTATCACTTAATTCGTTACTACTTGAAACGAGTATAAAGTCGTCTTTTAGAACGTTTTTATATATTAGAGATTAGTAATCGTATATTTTTAGTACACTCTTAAGCGCTAGTAATTTATCTGTAGAAAGTAAAACTAATATAACTTTCTCGAATAATAACATAAGAGTAGTCTTTTATAGACTTAGTACTATTAGTAATATTATAAGAGGTAGAACTAATGTTTTAAGTAATAGAACAGATAAAGATAGTATATCTGATACTAAAACAGGGGAGTAAGAATAAGGGTATAATAAGGGATTTCCTCTTAATCTTTACTCTCTCCCTTTCTTAACTTAAGTGCTAGTAAAGGGCTGAAAGTTAAAGAAGACTCGTGACTATCTAATTTATATCTGTATATATCTAGTGTTATAATATAATATCTTATTATATTCGAAAATGGTCCTATATCTTAATAGAAGCTATTATAATAATTAAGTATCACTAAAATAAGCGCGGGAGCGTAGTATTACTAACAGCCTTATTACTAGTTCCAGTTTATCCTATGTCCCGCTAGTACAGAGGCTAAAACTAAGGTAGTTAAGTCCTTTCTTTTGTTAGCGTCTTTATCTTAACGCTACTTATATCTATACTTAGTATATTCCGCTAGTAGTATCTAAGGTCGCGAGTATTAAGGCTATACTATTAGTAGTGTAATAGTAAGGTACAAGTTAACAGCTATAAGAACCTAAACTATAGTACTCTGATTCTAATAACTACAGTTATTATTACAAGAGTCTTATTCTCTCTTAACTACTAATAATAAGGTAAGGAGCTTTCATATTTCCTTAATTTAGTTACTTTATTTATTAAGATAATACTAAGTTTAAAAGTAAGCTTCTCGAGCTTAGTTCTCGATATTAGCTACTTTAGCACGTAACTCGTTAACTATATTAAATCCGTCCTTAAGTAGTACCTTTACTATAAAGCTAAGATCCAGAGCCTAGTGTATACGACGAACAATTAAATCTTAATCTTTTTTTAGTCTCACTAGCTTTAATATATAGCAAGTATTTTTAATCAAAGAACTTACGTAAAGGGAGTTCCTTCTTAGTCTTAAAAGAGTGTTTTAAGGCGTCAGCTTTTTAGATAGCCTCGCTTATATTTATATAAAACTAGTATAAAAGTTAAACTTTTTATTTATTAATACTATTAGTTATTAAGCTTATAACCTTTAGTGCGAATATTCTAAGCTAAATACTAGCTTCTTCCTTTATATATAAGGGAAGAACTTTTATAACCGCTTTTTCGCTATACTAAGCGACTAATATATTTAAGATAGTAATATAGCTAATGATAAGTATATTAGAACTATTAAAAAGACTTATATCTGTAGCTTAAAGACAGTAGTAGTAGTCGTTAACCTTATATAATCTTATGCTTTTACCTTAGTTCTGAGCTAATAAGTATAAAGGCAGATCTGAATTATTATTATTATTACTATCTTTAGAGTGCTTATCTATAACTCTTTAGAACTAGTGAGTATTCCGCTGATTACTATTATAAGAGCTTTCTTAGTAAATAAATTAAAGATTATAGTATTAAAGATTTAAGTCTAGTAGTGCGGTTCCTTATAGAGTATCTCGGAATAGTATACTTAATAAATAAGTAAAACGAATTAATATCTCCTTATTAAAGGAGCTAGCTTTAAATCTAGCTATAAATTAGATAAAGGTATCTATTAACAATATAGCTAACGTAGCTGAAAAGCTTAAAGCTTAAATAGCTAAGTCCTTTATATCTGATAGAGTCGCTAGTTCTAAGTTCTAGTATAGAGACTTCGCTTGTCTTAAGTCTATAAGTATAAGTAATTCAGTAAGGTGTAAGAACCCTTTATTCTTGATATCCTTATATAATACTATAATAAAAACTGTGTCTTTCTTTTATTATTCCTTAAAATAGCCTAGGCTATTAGCTATATTAATTACTAGTTCTCAGAAAGTTACTAGTAGTTAAAAGATAAGTTTTAACTAATATAGTAGTTCTTAGCGTAAGGGAACTATTAAGTTAATAAGTTCGGTTCTAAGAACCAGTGTAATTAAAAGGTGCGATGTTATATCTGACTGAAAGGGTGAAAGGTATTAGCAGCTAAAGGACGAGCTATTAGTACTAGTTACTTCCTTACTTAGGAATACTTAGTCTCTAAGCTGTTTTACTTTAAAAGGTAATAAAGTAGTTCAGCGTCTTTAATAGCTAATAATTGTAATAGGCGACGTTTACTTATTATTTTATACCTAGTTTAGTATTAAAAAGGGGCTTAGCTTTAATAAGTTAAGGCTATTTAATTATTTTGGAATTAGTAATACGACCGGTTTTAAGATCTTAGCTTATCTTGTTTTAGTTTCTTTTATTTACTTAAAAGTGATTCCTCTAATTAAGGCGTTACTAAAGTAAATCTCCCTCTTATATCTCTTAATAGGTAGTATCAATTACTCTTACCTCTTATAAAGCTATTAAAACTGCCTCTGTTATAGTAGTATATAAGAACTCTGGAACTACTCTAATACTTAAGATATTCCGCTTCTTTAGTTTATATCTTATAAAGAGAAGGTAGTATTATACTTATCTAAAAAGTAAGAAACGTCTAGTACTAGTAAGTGATAATAGATAACGTTAGTCCTGTTAATAGTTATAAGTCTTATATAACTAAGAGAAGTTACGAAATTCTATAAACCTTTAGTTTTAGGTATTATAAAGGGTTTTTAGAAAGTTAATTTAGTGTTTAATAACTTTTTTAAAGACTTTCCAGATACCTTAAAATTACTACTAAGTATTAAAGGGTAAATCGTTAATATATAAAAGTCTGTCTATTGCTAACTACGTAGTACCGCCCTCTAAAAGGGAAGTTACTAACTAAGGCTAACTAACTCCTAATTGGCTCCCGTTCCCCTAATATTCTGGATAAAGATGTATTCTAGCTACGATTTGTCGCTGTAATATTCTCCTGTCATATATGTGGGGTAACACTTCAAAGAAAATGCCTGCGCCCATTGCAAGAAAAAGCAGCGAGGACTGCTTTCGAGAGAAGTCGAAGCTACTGTAAATCACTGGCAGTGATGCCGTGAACAGATATATCAGAGCCCAGCTAACAGCGCTCATAATAGAGATGATGAAGACGATAGGGTCGGTGAAGAACAGGGGATTGGTCTCCTCAGAGCGACTCTCGCAAAGGTCCTGAGATTTGGCGTACGATCGGGACTATTGATTTGGAGATGTGTCAGTCCCGTTTGATCGTGGAGAGCGGAGAGGCGTTGAGCAAGGAGACGACTTGGTCGACTTTCCTTGATGAACAGAAGCAAGAAGGTGAAAACTCCGGTAGTGATCGCGGCGATGTGAAAACCATCTCCTATCCATTTTTTAGCTTCAGACCAGCCGCAGGAACTCAGATGCCTACCATCCCAAGATTGAAGCAACATATGAGCCATATATTGGTCCGAGTAACAATCCTCCGATTGTGGCGCATGCCCAAGCATACATCATCCACACACGACTCTTCATGTTGAACATGTCCTCCAGACTACCTGACACAATGATAGACGGAACGGCAGAGACGAATCCGGACACGAACCTCCCCACAACTGGACCATATATACCTGGGACGAAACCAACAAAGACACAGGAAAGTGAATAGATGGATACTGAAGCGATGTAGACAGATTTTTGGCCAAATGCTTCTGAATAAGGAGGGAAGACTACACCTCCAAAAGCTTTTTTTTTTTTTTTTTTTTTTTTTTATATAATTCTAACAGTCTTTTTAGCTGCGATTAAGCGCTATATAGACTTACTATATACAGGATTCTAAGCTACTAAGCCTTAGGAAAATACCTTATACCTCTTGCTTAGATTTCTTATATACTTTTAATAGAATTAGTAGGTAGTTTTCTACTATTTTCTACTTTCAGGTAATACTCTCTTTATACGAGAATACGTAGTATTATCTTTTATATATATTACCTTCGGGTATTATCTTCTAAATAAGCCTCTAATATTAAGTCCTAATTCCTTCTTGCCTTTATCCCCTTAAACCTTATATTATTATATCCCCTAAGGGCTAGAGTTAAACTCTTACACTTCGTATAACTAGGCTCTTTAACTCTAGTTCAAGATTATATTATTCTAGAGGCTATAAACCTTAATTCTTCTTCTTATCCTTACTTCGTACTACTATAAGCTTCTTCTTATTACTTCGCCTCTATCGCTAGAGGTTCTAAAGCCCTTAGCTAGTGATTCTCTTATTTTAAGTGTTTATATATTTATAGTTAAATCGATCGCGAGTTATAGCTTTTAGCCTTATTAAAAGTATAAGTTTAACGTGTTAAAGGTAAACTAGATTCGTATTATATCCGAAGAGAAGGTTCTTTAGTCTTTATATTATATATTTCTCTTAATAACTAGTTTATATATATTATATTAAGTACCTTAGTCTTATGTTAAAAGCTATAAATATTTGGATCTTTATTACTAAGATACCTTTAAAAGCTTATATATGAAAAATGACACGTATTAAGCCTCTTTCCTATAGTGAAAGAAAAGGGGGAGATACCCGATGTGTTAAAATCGTAATTACGTACTCCTTTAGCCTGACTACTACTCAGTTAATAGCTAGCGCCACGTAGAGGTAGGAGATCCGTCTTCGCTGGCTCACCTCGAAAAGCTTGCCCGAATTGATACCTATCGAGATCAGTCTTGCTCAGGTGCAGGTATACTACTACTGACATGCTTCCGAATGTAACCAGTGCTGTAAGACGACTAAGGCCGTACTCATCCTTCGCAACTTCAGCGACAATGGGCTAGGTCTTTGACATCAATCTCCGAGACTGAAGGAAGACAGGGACGCTATCGAACTTATACCGGCCGTGCTAACTGCTGTCCTATCGACTGTAAGTTGAAGAGCCTCTCAAAAACCGCTCAAGTACACCTACGTGAACAAATCTCATAATAACACAAGGGCACTGTCCGAAGCTTTCCTTGAAAGAGCCCAGTTTCGTGGATGCGCGGTGGGCATCTGGTTTCCATTTCACAAAATCGTCCTCGACGAGCCGCAAGCCAAGGTCATCGATAGACTTCAACAAGATTGCACTTAAAAATGATGGTGTAGATTCAATGTTGAGAGTTTGGGCTGCTGTAATGAATTTCTCGCCGATGTCCAAGCTGGTATAATCGACAGTCGTCGTGGGGGTTTGTGCTACGGCGTTAGTGGTATCCAAGATCTTCCCTTCATATCAATCCCAGAGATTCTTTAAACCCGAGATGAAAAGAAGAGAGTGGGCAGAGAAAAGAACAAAAAGATGGGGGCTCGGCGCCGTAGCCTCAGCCATAGCTCACTTGTAATCGAGGAAAGTGAATGCCTGGCTCCACCTTCCTGTCATATCACATCAGCCAACTCGATAACCCAGTTATGACACGAAGTTCCAGAATTTCTGTTTGCTGCATAGATGATAGGGTCAGAATTACCAGACAGTTGGTGATCACGAAGCGCCGACTTATTAATTAACTCGGGACACATGCAAGGAGTCGAAAAAGAGCTTAGGGTGGATCATCAAGCAGGTCCTGGAGGGACTGTTTTCCTTAAGAGTAACACTGGAGATCTAGTAACTTTATAAACATACTCATTTAGTTATTCCCTTTGTAAATAGTAACTCTTTTGTAGCGCTAGAGACTAGCTTTCAAGAAGAGGGGGGTAGTGTGATGATATGTCGTAGTATCGTCGGTTCCGTCGGCTAGTACTTCCTGATTAGGGTTAGCGCGCACGTGCCTTTATTAAACGTTAGTTCTACTAAATTCTCGCGCCTGCACTTGAGGCAGATTAAATGCCAGATTTTAGGTAATACAGGGGGGTAAATTCTTAACTTTTACTAAGCTTTCTTTTTTACTTCTTAATTAGTTTTAAATTATTAGAGTATAACTAATCTTCTATCGCTTACTTTCTTATTAGTTGTAGCCTTTTATCTAAATGCCTAACGCTCACTTAGCTTAAGCTACCTTATATTCGGACCTAAGCGGCTATCTTATATCTAAACCTAAGTAATATTCTAAGTCTTATTATTCTTAATAATAATAATAATAATAATAATAATAATAATAATAATAATAATAATAATAATAATAATAATAATAATAATAATAATAATAATAATAATAATAATAATAATAATAATAATAATAATAATAATAATAATAATAATAATAATAATAATAATAATAATAATAATAATAATAATAATAATAATAATAATAATAATAATAATAAAAGTAATAATAAAAGTAATAATAAAAGTAATAATAAAAGTATTTATTAAAAAGGTTATTAATAGAAGTTATTAGAATAAGTTATTAAAACAAGGTATAAGTTATAAAAAGAGTTATTAAAAGAGTTATTCGAGAAGTTATAAAGTAAGTTCTAAGAGAAGTTATAAAGATAATTATAAAAAGATTTTATAAAAAGATTTTATAAAAAAATTTTATAAAAAGAAATTATGAAAAATAGTTATAAGAAGAGTTATATGAAAGATATATAAGATAACTTAATATTATAAAAGAGGCTATAGTTAATATCTACTTAAGATCCCTTATATGTAATTAATTCTATTACTTTTTTAAATTTTTAATTTATCTTTATATGATCTTTTACTGATTATTATTTTATAGGATTCTAATTTACTACTTCATTTAATCTTTATTCTTTTCTTTAATATTTATTTAATCTCTTGTTTAATCTGTTATTTAATCTGTTATTTAATCTGTTATTTAATCTGTTATTTAATCTCTTATTTAATAATAGTTGTAATACACTAATTATAAGGGAATAGTTATATAGGTAAGGCTAATATTATAAGGCTATAAGGCTAGAGTTATATAGTGAACCTAAGACTAGCTTAGTTTACTAGTAGTTATATCTCTTTTACTTATTCTTAAGCCTCTTTAAGAATCTGTTTTTCTTATTATCTTTTTTACTTTATATTATAACTATTAATAAATATTAATTATACTTTTATATTAGAAAAGACTAACTTTACTTATAAAAGTCCTGAAATATACTTCTACTGAATTTCTTAAGTATCTTCTAAGTATAATTAAGTTATATTTTTCACTTATTCTTTTTTAGTTTATATTTTTGTACTCTATTATTTCTTTAAATACCTTCTAAGCGTAGTTAAGTCATATTTATAATTAAAGTACCTCTTCTTACTGTTACTTTTATTACTTTCTTATAAGTAATGTTAGTTCTTTTAAGAGAAGAGATAAACTATAATATAACTTAATTCTTATAGTTACTCTTATTACTTCTTTAATACTAAGAGAAATAAACCTACTTTTATAATATCCTTTAAACCTCTTTCTTATTTATATTACATCTTATAAATATAGTATAAGAGAGAGAAATAATATAATGCTTCTAACTTGTTATAATAATATTATATCTCTTACTAATAAGGACCCTTAGGATTAATAAGACTACTTCTAAGAGGAATACTTTATTCTTATATTAGTAATTAATGCCTTTAAGAGCTCTAAGGAAATCTAAAAGCTAGCTAAATATTAGGATAAATAAGATAAAAACCTTTAAAAGATAATTAAGATACTTATTAACTTAATAGCTAAGTTAAAGAAGCTAAAGCTATTTAGTTCTTAGTAATAAGCCCTTAACTTAAGAGATAATAATAACTCTAATAATAATAAAAAATTATTTAGAGATAAGTAAAATAACACTTCTTAAGTACTAGTAGAACTTACTCTTATTTACTAAAGATACTATAAAAGACTCTTACTTAAGTAGTATATTAATAAGTTCTCTAGTACTTTTAATAGCTTAAAATAATATACTTAGTCTACCTCTATAATTAATAAGCTAGATATTAATACTAACTACTACTTAAAAAAAGACTTAATAAGCTATAATATATAACTATAGTAAAAGTAACGCTTAAAGTTACTTATTCTCTTATTTTAAAGTAGGTAGTATAGAACCTTTTATAAATACTAAAGAAATACTTAGTTACTTTAGTAATATCTATAGTAATACTTTTAAGTAATAAGATACTAAGATAGCTTTAAATAAGCTCTAAATAGTAATAAGTAAGTTATTTATTAAGTATTACTCGAAGTTCTTAAAGCTTATCTAGGATACTTATATCTTATTTACTAAAAGCCTAATTATCTACTTTTATAACTCTTTATATTTAGTTCTTAAGGATTAAGTAGTTTATAAGTTTACTTTTAATAGAAGTTTCTAAGACTTTATATTTATAGTAAATTTCTTAAATAAAGAAATATATTAAACTTAAGAATAATATTAGTAGATTATAGTAATTACTTAAGCTCTTATACTTATAATCTGCCTTTTAACTTCTACTTTCCTAAGAAAAGGCTTAGTTATTTTTTCGCTTTTTAATAGTATCCTTATCCTTATAATTCTAACTCTTATAATAACGCCTGAGATAATTCTTTCACTTCTTAAAGCTATTATATGTTATAACTATAAGAAGATAAGTTATACTACTAAGAATTACCCGGAGCCTTATATTATAATAGTTATAAAAGTTAAGGTCTTAAAAAATTACTTTAATACTAGTCTTTTTTCTAAGCAGAAAGAAACTAATAGCTTAAAAGAAATATCCTTAGAGTTAGAAAACTTAAAACCTTAAGAGAAGACTTCTTTTTAAGGTAAATACTTAATCTTAAGGAGATTAATATATATTAATTAATAAGTAGTAAAAGTTTTACTATCTTTTATATACTATTTTATACTAATATTAGAATTATATTACTTATATTTTATAGTATTAAAGTAGATAATTTCACTTTTATTAATACTTACTTTACTAAAGACTTTATAAGGAAATTCGATATAAAACTCACTCCTTTACTTAACTTTATATAAATGAAGAGTTATAAGAAATAAGCTCATATTATTATCTCTTATATAATCTTACTAAATATCCTGATTAATTAATATATATTAAAAGAGATCTTATTTATACTCTTAAATCTAAACAATTATAAGATTATCTCAAGATAGACTTAGATAGCTTATTTTAATATTTAGTTAAATGTTAAGGACTATTATTTTATTTAACTATATAATAAGGATATCCTTAGGATCTTCCCTCGACTAATTCAGCTCTCACAGGATATCTTACGACTATTAAACCTATTATAAATATAAGTAATTAACTAATAAGATATACTATGCTATAGGAACGGTTATCTGCTTTTGATTTACATCTAATTCGGTTCTGTAGCTCTATACCGCCTAAGGAAGCACTTCCTCTATTTCCTTTATATATAATTTTAAGAACGAAAAAACAATTAATTTAAATTACTCGAAGAGCCTTTAATACTATCGCGTATAGTAGTTATAAGCCTCGTAATAAAGCTATTAAGTTAGTATTCTTTAATCTACGCTCTACTAATTAGAATTAAGCTTAGAGCTCTTAAGTACTTATTATAAGAATTTTTTCACTACTACTTTCTATACTACTTCTTTAATTTAACCTTATAAGTAAGTATCTCTTTTAATAACTGATTCTTTAATTCTCGGCTTTAATCTCTTTTAAGCTCTTAAGAGTAACTGATTTGATATACTAGATTAAATATCAACTGAAATCGTTCTTTAAAATAACTAGAGTACTTAGCTTAAGTAGTTTTAAGCTTTTTGTTAGTATCGTACCGGTAAACAAATAATAAGTGTATATTAATATATATTAAAATCTAAGGTTTAGTTTAAAGGTGTTTAAAAGTATGTATTATAAAGAGTATCTATAAGTCAGAATATATACTACCTTCTAAATATCCCCTGGTTTATATCTAAAAGAAGTCTATTCCTTAACCGGGATTACTTATACCCTTTAATTTCCTCTTATATTTCTATAGTAATAGTCTATAGACTAATACTAGTAAAACTTCTTTTAGAAATAAAAGGTTTCTAATAATTACAAAAGAAATAAAAGAGAGAACATAGATATTATAAGAGGAATTAAAGATATAATAAAGTAACGAACATCTGACTTATATATATTAGTAGCTAAAATATCTTTAGTTACTATCTAAAAGCACTTCTCCTATTATATAAGGATATAAATAAATTATAATTTATAACTAAACTACGTCTTAAAATATAAAAAACACGTATAAACTCGTAGAGAATTAAATAATATTATTATTAAGTTAATATAAGGTTCTAAAGAGTTAAAGGGTTAATATTCTATCTAGTAGTAGTTAATAATATAAAAGTAGAAAACAATCGTAATAGTTAAGTAATAATAGTAAATAATATCGTATTATATCTAAATTAAGCTTGAATCATGTGCGTTTATTTATATAAAGATAACCTCTCCTTTAAAACCTTTTCTTTTTTCTATTAAATAATAATAATAATAATAACTATAAGTTTAAAATCAATAGTGTTTACTTTAAAGATTCTTGTTAACTAGGAGATTTTTTTAAAAGATATTAAATAAATTAAGTAATTTAAGAGTAAATATATCTTATTTTAAGAGCTAGCGTAGTAATAGAGCTCTTTACTAATACTAATCAGTGCTAATTCCTTACTCTCCCGGTGCCTTTTTAGCTACGTTTTATATATAGTACTATAGATATATCGATTATTAAAAGAAAAGTGATCTAAAACTGTGCGAATTCTAGAGTTCTATTATAGCGGGCCATGACCCGAACACCTATATAACAAGAGAGGTAGTAATTCAAGGCATAAGGAGTACTTTAATATAAAGAAGCGGAATAGCTAAATCTCGAGATATTATATATCTAAAGTACAGGATTTATTAAATAAGGGGCAGAGAAGAGAATAGATTAGATAGAATCTTTATAATAAGTATAATTATTATAATATTTCTAAGTAGTATAGTAGTGATTATATTATAAAGAAGTAATAGTTTTGAACCTCTAAGTACTATTACTAGCTACACTAGTAATATGACTTCCCTCTACTATACTAAACACTAAAATCAGGTGGCCTTATTATATACGCCCTTCTCTTTAAAGAATTAACTTACCCTTAAGTTAGAATATCGCTGATTTTCTATAGTATTTAAAGAGCGTAATACGTAAGGCGTAGTAGAGTAGTAAAAGTAGGTCGAAAGTCAGGTAGCTAGTTACTATATATCACTATCACTTACAAGTAAATAACCCCTCGCTTAATCCCCCACTATAAATATAAAAGATAAACTTCCCCTTCACTTTAACTCTCTATCTCTAACTTCTTATAACTTTATCTTCAGCTTCCTTATTCGTACCTCTTATACCTTCCCCCTTTAGTAATACTTCCTCTAATAGTATTATAAAGCTTCCTTAATAGCTTTTAATATATTTAAGCTATATTATATTCGATCTCTATATTTTCTTACTACTAAGGTAGGTTAGAGTAACTAATTAAGCTTCTAATAGGCTAAGTAAAGGTAGTAAATATATTAAGAACCTCTTTTTCTTACTTCTATTTCTATCTTTAAGCTTCCTTTCCTATTTACGACTATTATTAATGTTATCGAGCTTTCTTTTATAGTAAGGCTACCTTAAAGCTCACTTTCTAACTTCTCCTCTGTTAACTTCTTATAACCTTAACTTCCTCCCTTTACTTTAAACTTTAACTAACTAGCCTTATAAATATTTAAGAAGCTCTATTCCTGCGTTAAGAGTCTTTATTTCCCTTGCTAATATAGTACAGCGGAATATATCGCGCCTTTAACGTTTTTATAACTAGTTAGCGTAAAAGGCCTTACCTTTAAGCTAGCCTTTAACCTTCCTTAACTTCTTAAGTTCTGCCTCCTCTTTCTACTTTATTCCTTTTACTTATTCTATCCATTAGATATAAATATCTTAGTCGAGAGCTTTACTTTCCTTTTATATTATATCGTAAGAGAGATTGAGCTAGCTTAGTTATATTAGTTAGTCGGTTATAGTCGCGTTCTAAGGCCTCTTAAGCTTCTTACTAAGGTAAGGTATACTTCTAATATACTTAAGCTCGCTATCTTTTCTTTATAGGTTTTTAACTCCTTTAATTATAATCTCTATCTCCTTAGTTTACTTTAAGTTTATAGTTATAATCTCTAAGGCTAACTCTCTCTCTCTTTTATAATAGCTTTACTAACTACTTCTAGATCTCTTTTAATCTCCCTTATAGTTCAGCTTTAATTAATTAACACGTTATAATCTACTTAACTAACTTCAAGCTTTTAATTATAATCTCTAGAGCTAAGTTTACCTCTACTTCTAACTTAGCTATACTAACTACTTTAGATTTCCCTTAATTACCTTACGCTTTAACCTTAATTAGTTAACGCGCTTTAATCTACTTAACTTACTTCAAGTTAAGCTTTATTACCTCTCTTTTTAAAGAAAGTTCCCCTCTACTTTAAAAAATAAGATTAGCTAATTAACTACTCTTAGGAACCTCTATCGCTACTCCTTCTCTTAGCTATAATATATTAATTATAATCTACTTAGCTAAGGAAGTACTTCTATCTCTTTCTTCTTTCTTTATAGTAAGATAACTATATCTAAGTTTTACTTTCCTCTGCTAATCTTTAATATAACCTCTCTCTTCTTTTATTATAATACTTTTCCTTCTTACCTTATAATAGTCTCTTACTTTAATAACCTTATACGTATATACAAATATATATATATATCTTCATATATTATATAAAAGAAATAGAGGTATAGAGGAAATAGTTTAAGACTCTCTAGGGTTTATAGGCTATAGTATAGTATATCGCTAGACGCTTATACGAGGTAAGAACCGTAACTTAAGCTAACGTAATAAGAGTTATTAACACTTAAGTTATTATTAAGTATCTCTTTTAGCTAAGGCTTTATTTATACTAGATATAAGACTCTCGTTAGCTTATAAGGCTCTAAGGATTAATAAAGTAAGCTTATTCCTTATCTTTAATAAGTATAAGAATAGTATACTAGAGGGGCAGTAATATAAAAAGTTAGTTAGCTATCTTTAAGAAGTAAGAACTATAACTTAAGTTAACGTAAGGGGTTATAGATACTTGAGTTATTATTAAGTATTCCTCTTTTAATAAAGGCCTTCCTTTTATATTAGATATAAGACCCTTATTAGCTCTAGTGAGGCTCCTTAGGGAATATAAGTAGAGGCTTATAATATTATAGGGTCCCTTTTAGCTTATAGTCTTATCGGAACAGTAGTTATTAGCTTATAAGGGTTAGTAGTTCTATATCTGCTCTAGAACTAAGTCTTAATTTATAGTAAGGCTACCCCTATATAGCGTCTTACGCCTTATAGATTTCTAAGACTTATAACTCCTAATCATAAGTCTTTAGACCTTATTACCGGGCTAGGTTATACTATTAAGGTGCTATAAGATATTAGCTCTACCTAGGGGATTATAAGTTAAGGGAAACTCTTTATTTTTATTAGCTGTCCTAGAGAGTACTCTACTAGAGTATAAGGCAGTTATAAAGGGAAGCGGCGTTTTAAACAGAAGTTACTTATAACTTCCTTTCTCGCGTAAGGGTTCAGATCTTTTACTACTTACTACTAGAGTATATTATTAAAAGCCGCTATATTTATTATAAGATATACGGAATCAGGCCCGACCTACTTTCCTATTAACTTATAGCTTATTTATTTTTTAGCGTAAGTTAGCTTAAGGAAAAGAGCTCTATAGTATATATTATAGTCCGTAGGGGTATAGTGTTCAGTGTAAATAGATATATAAGATAAGTGGAAAGGCCTTAGTCTTTTTACTTCCCCTTTATATAGTCCTCTCGTAAGGCTAGACTCTTTCCTATGTTTTATAAGGAGATTCAGGCCTTATAAGCTAATATTAAGAGTTTCCCTTAGTAGCTTTAGAGTCGGAAAATACCTTATATTAACTTCACTCCTTAGGAGTAAGTGCTAGTATGTATATTATAATCCTATTAGCTCTAGTGCGCTATTTAGTTACTCTTCAGGAGTCCTTGAAGTCTTTAGAGTCGCTTTTTAGGCTATCTTCAGAGCTATATAATCCTAAAGCTTTATCTTCCGAGTTATAAAGGAATTAAGAGTATCTATAGAAAAGCTTTAGCCGGCTACTAGAGTATATTCCCTATAATTCAGGGCTATTATCCCCTAACTCCTTTAGCTTATAGTACCCTTTTTTACTTATTCTAGCGACCTTATAAAAGCTTAGCTACTTAAAGTCTAGAGTTCGGTTAAAGCTCTTATTAACCTCCTAGGAAATATTATACCTAAGAATAAGGTCCCTAGCTTATAAAAGGCGTTATTAAATATTATAACTAAGATTAAAAGCCTCTTTCCTTTCTTACTATCTCCTAGTTTTCCGGTACTTTACCTTATTAATATACTCTTATTATATTTAAAACTAAGTTACTCTTAACTAAAGTAACTTACTATAGTTTATAACTTCCTTTATAAAAAGTATTCTCTAAGTAAGGTATTTTATTTCTACTAGTAAGATAAGCTCTCTCCTATAAACTATATAAAATAGTATAAGATCTATAAAGGAGTTTACTATAATTTAGTCTATAAATAAAACCGTAGGGAAGTTTATAGTCTATTTACCCTCTATCTTTAAGAGTATATTTTTAATAGAGCTATAGCCTTATTCGATTATTCTATTTACTTTCAAGTTATATACTAAGACTTAAATCTACTATATCTTTATCTTATTTAGTAACTCTATTACTTCCTTTATATTCTCTCTACCCTTATTAACTACTAGTTTCTAAAACAAGTTATATTAATAGATAATATCTTCTTATATAAACTTAGCTACTACTTCAGCTCTCTTCGAAGCTAGAGCTCTAGCTTCAACCTAGCTACTTAAATCATCTCTTCTAATAATAAGATAGTTCTTTCTATCTTATAAGAGTAAAAACATAATATTAATAGCTTACTTTTCTATTAACCTGTTCAACGCTATAAGGAATAAAGGCTCCTCTTATCGTTTAGTATCTTAGTACTAATACTTAAGGCAAGTTTTAATATATTCAGAGATATCTTTATAGTACCCTTTTTAAAAGTAACGTACTAAAACTTAATAATAAGTACTCTCTCTCCCCTTATAGCCTGAAAGGTTATAGTAACTTTAAAGAATCTAACTCTTATCTCTTTTTATATTAATAATAAGCTTAATAGGCGACCTTTTCACTAAGAGCCTTTAAAGCTTCTTACTATAGACTTTATAATTCAGCGCTTCTTACTTAAAGGCTTAGAACTATTTATAGTCTATTCTCTTAGGTATCTTTAGAGTTATTAAGTAAGTAGTAATTCAGATAAATTCTTTATTATACTTCTTAAGAGATACTAGAAGTATATTATCCCTAAGCTTTAATTTAGTAAAACTGCCTTTACTTATCTTTAAGAGGATTTCCTTACTCTCTTTAAGTCTTTAAACGTTTAATTATAACTCTTTAAGAATATTATTCTATCTCTTAAGCTTAAGGTTAGTATAAGTACTTATCTCTCTCTTATCTTTAGCTTCTATAAGGTAAACTTTACACGCTTTAAGCTCTAAAAATATCTAATCCTTATTATTATCTTCTTATCTAGTATCTTCTTTAATATCTTCCAGGTACTTAAGTCTCTTAAAGAGAGAATTAACTGCTATATAAGTTAAACCTTTAATATAATGAACTTCGAAGTTAAAAAGTTATATCTAAGTAAGCTACTTAATAAGTATAATACTAAGGTGATCTTAAGTAGCGCCTTTTAGTTAAGCTACTAGTATATTAGCGTCTATCTCTATTATAAAGTATACCTTAATAAGCTAGATCTTAAGCTTCTTTAAGATATAAAGTATCCTTTTATATTCCCGCTTTATAGTATTATAGTTATATTCTATCTTACTCTAAAAGCTACTTTTATAATATACTAGCTAAAGTTTACTACTTTATTTATCTCTTTACTTTAGGAAACCTCCTTAATTATTACCTGAAGAGTCTATTAAAACTATTATCTCTCTAGCTCCTTTACTATAGTTGATTTTATAAAGTACTAGAGCTAAATATAAGGTATCTTAAAGCTTTTCTATTACTTTTCCTTAAATTTCCAGATCCTAAAAGAACTTAATACCCTTCTATATAAGGAAGTATAAAAGTTCTGTAATTAGTTAAAAGTTTTTAATCTAAATCCTAAAGTAGATAACTAAACTAAGGAACCCTTTAACTTCTTTAATATTTTCTAGCTCTTTCTAGTTTTATACTTTAAGTAAGTGAGCTATTAAAGGTTCCCTTCCTTTCGAGTTTATAGAATAGCTTATAATATTTATTCTATCTTAGTAAAATTACGATTTAGCCCTAATAGTAGCTCCGGAGCGTTCAAGTCTCTTAAGTATCTTATTAAAGTTAATAATATATTTAAAGATAAACCGTCGAATTCTAAGGTAAGTCTTTTCTCTATTATAATCTATAAATAGTCCTTTAACTCTGATATTATTTAAAAAAGGTATAATAATCGTAAGGATAATATACTTAAGGACTCTAGTAATAGTCCGAATAAACTAAGCTACTAAATTAGTATACCCCTAAGGAAGCCTAGTATTCTTAACTAACTCTATATTCAGAACTTAAAAGGTAATAAGGTCTTAACTTAATTAATAAAGAACTTATTAATTATACCCTAAGTAAAGGTCTACTAAGCTTATAATATAATAACTAGCGAATTCCTTAGAGAACTTATCTACTAAAAGAAGGAGATTAGTATCTCTTTATATAACTATATTTAATATTATAGCTAAGTTAATTAAGTAGTACTTTCTAGGCTCTTTCTTTATAATTAGAAACTAAGTGTTCTAATAAAGTCCCTTAGATAGCTCTAAGACTTCTCTATCTAAGTAGTCTTAAACTATTTCTATAACTTCAAGTATTAAAGCTCTTAGTAAAGGAAAGTTAAGTGCTTACTATACTTTATAAGGGATTATCTTTAGGACTACTAAAGGTGAAATATCTTTATGGAATTTACTATACTCCGGCTACTCAAAGGAAATAATACCTTCTTAATTAATTATTATCTTATTAAAAAGGACTCGCTCTTCCGGCTATAGTATATCTCTAATATCTAAGCCCTCTAGTTTTTCCGGGGTAAGCCTCGACTCTTACTTAATAGCTATAATTTATAGTAAAAGTAGCTCTTAATATTTTCTGATTTACTCTTATAAGGTATCTCTTACCTTAGACTATTTATACTAGTCGTCTCTTTCTCTTAAGAGGTCTCTAACTCTATTAGCTTTATTAACCAGTTAAACTTTCTTTGATTTTAGCTTATATATTATCTATACTCTTAAGGTTTACTCTTTAAGTTAAAAAGGCGATTTAAAAGGTAGATTATTATAGTTAGTTATAAACTTAAAGGTAGGTTCTAGATTAGTAATATCTTATAAGGAGAGTAGTAAAGACTTAGTTACTAATAGCGCTTTAAGTTCAGTTATAGGGATATAAAACTTCTTATAGAGATACTCTAAAGTTACTAAATCGAGGCTAACTCTACTAAAATTAAGGTTAAATAACTCGCTAGAAAAGTATTCGCCCCCCTCTTTAAAAAGCTTACCCTTAAGTAGTAGAGAATTAGTAGAATAGTTAGAGTATTAAAGTATTCTAATAGTAATACTTCTTATACTATTAGTTACTTATTTCCTAAGAGCTTATCTTTTCCCTCTTTAGTATAGCTATTACTATAGCTATCTTTATACTAAATATAGCTAACTCTATACTTATTTTTTATAACTGAAATATCTTTAGCTTTATTAGTAGAGAAGTTAGTTTATATAAGAACGCTTTAACTTAGTTTAGAATTCTAGAGTTAAGTAAGAATAAAGCTACTATCTTTATTAAAAAGGTATTAAAAGAAAATCCGAGCTCGCTAAAAGAAGGGAAAATTAAGGATTATCTTTATTCCAGGAATATCTATAATATAAAACCGAGTCCTTACTATTAAATCACCTATAGTTACTACGATATTATTAGCGTAGCTAATAAACCGCGATTTAACTCTAGTAATAGTCTTTAAGGCTATATTCTGATTTCTAGTAATAGTGAGCCTTAGCTAAATAGCGGTTTCTAGCGTAAGATAACTTACTTCAGCTCTATTATCTAGCGTAGCTTAAATATTACTAACTTTAGTACCTCTAGGTATTATAATAATAATCTTTAGTATAAGCGAATAAAAGGCGTATAGTCTATTACTATTAATACTAAAGAGTTAAACCTTAGTAGTCTTCAAGGTATAGATAGCTTAAGAGAAGTATATACCTAAGAAAGTACTTTCTATAGTATACTATAAGGTCTAATTAAGAGGAAGCGCGATAGTAAGTATTAAAAAGTATAAAAAGAAATACTAATAAGAACCTGATAATAGGAATTAATAAGAGAAGTAGCTAAAACATAGAAGCGCTTACTAGAGCTTCTATTTCTTGAAAAATCTGGTATTATAACCTTCGCTAGTAAGTTTGATTTTTTAAAGCTAGCTTAAGCTTAGGAAGTTAAGGAAAAGTAGTAAGCTGCTTTATCTAGCGTATAGCTTATTTCTAGTAAAGTAAAGAAGAGTTCTAAGCCTTAGTATTAAGAGAACTAGAACAGGGGTAATATAGCAGGGTATTTATATATAGTACTTAAATTACTTTCTCCTTAAGGAAGTAGTCTTACGCTATAGTATTAGTTGTTTTAAAGTGATTAATAGAGTCCTCCCCTAGGAGTAGTAAATTAGTAACCTTAAAATACTTCTCTGAAATAAAAGTATCTTCCTTATTATCAGAAAGCTCTTCTAATATTTTAATTACCTTTATAGTAGCTTCTATTAACTCTTTTTCTATCTGTTAATTAATTATTCTAGTGCGAGCTATAATAGACCTAGGGCGGTTTAATAGTATATAGAGTTCCCTTAAGGTAAGGTTTCTAAGGAGGTCCGTTTAAGCTAGGAGCTTATTAATTACTACGTCTAGCTTATAGTTCCCCTTATTTAGGGCCTCTTATACCCTAGGGCTCTATGTAGGAACTCTTAGGGTAGATACTAAGGAGAGTAACTTAGTTATAATAGAAGTTATTCTTAGCTTTAGCACTTAAGCTAATTTAGCTTCCGTAGTAGTTATAGCTTTTAATGTTAAAGCTTTCGTCGGCTTTAGTAGGAGGATTTTAGCGTTTTAGCTAAGGACTTAAATAAGGGTCTTAATTACTACCTTAAGCGGATCGATTTCTATAAGCTCTCTCTCTCCTTTAAAAACTTCTTTAAACCTTATATTATTCTTTAAGCTCTCTTTAGCTTTCAGCTTCTTATAAAAAGCCTAAGCTTTAATACGCTCTTAGAGATTCCCGGGGTTCTAATAAGGCTTAGCTCAGGCTAATAGTTTTCAAATAAGCCTAGTCTATACTAGAGCTACAGCGGCTTTAGCGTCCGTGCCGCTGTTATTACTTACTATAAGGTTCTAGATTTTAATGATATTCTCAGAGAAGTAATCCCGCTATTTAAGTATATCTAAATCATCCTTAAGCTTATAAGTGACCTCGATATTCCCTATACTTCTGACTTAGTTGCCCTTCTCCCTTATTAGCGCTACCTCCTTAGTGTATTCTAGAGCTTCCTTAATAGCTTTCGCTCTTTTTTTAGGGTTAAGGCTATTAATTGAATTTATAACCCTTAAAAGGACGTGCTCTTAGTAGCTCCTCCTATTATTTAGGAAAGATATAAAGTAAGCTATTTCTCCCTCTTTATAAGGACTAATATAAATATAGTTATTTTCATCCGATTTATATATAATTCCGAGACTAATAAACTTCTTATAGTCATAGCACTAATTTATAAAGTCGTGCTATATTTACTTCTATATTCCAGGCTCGTGCTTATTATTACACTACTTATAGCCTCTTATATTAGGCTCTCTCGACTACTTATACTTATCATATAATATCTAGCTATACTGAATTTCTACTATATCTTACGTAGCTTCGTAAAGCTTAAGGCTATTAATCTCTACTATTAAGTTAATATTTTAAGCTCTCTCTGTAATTACGTATAAAATATATATAGAGCTAAGTCCTTATGTAATAATATTAAGTTCGGCCTTAGAAACACTATTTTAAGCTCTGTTTATAATTTTCTATAGAGTTAGTAGTATCTTTTAAGCAAGTAGGTGACTTATAGGTAAGTCTTATTAAGAGTCCTCTTTCTAAAAAGTATATTTAATTATAGTAGCTAAGGAATTATCCCTATAGCTCGCGAAATCAGGCTATAGAGTTAGTGTATAATACGCTAGGGCTATGATAGGAATAGGGTTAGTAAAGACGTTTCAGTGAGCTCTACTTCTAAGGTACCCTATAGAAATTAAAACTCCCTGCTTTTTAAGTAGTTCTTTAATATCTCTTTTACTATTAACTTAAGACTCTACTACTTTAAAGATCTTATAGAAGAGTAGTATAGTATTATATTTAAACTTCTTTCTAGGCCTTATAGCAGCTGAAATAGCCTTCTTCTTTAAGTTCTTTAAGAATACCGCTAGAAACTTCAAAGTAATTATCTTATCTATAAGGTTTCTCTTTTATTTACAGTTATTTATAACTTTATAAAAAAGCCGGAAGAAGTACTAGATTTACGCTTAAGTATAGCCCTTAGTTCTTTTATTAAGTTCTATAAAATCTCAAATAACTAAATTAAGGTAAGTAGTAATATAAAATCAGTAGTAAGAATCTTGATATTAATATTCCTTTCGCGCTACTATTTAAAATTCGGTATATATTATATAAGGGAAACAATAGAGGTATTTAATATTCTAAGTAGTTAATAAGTAATAGTAATCAAGGGCCTATTATTTCTTTTTAGTATCTCTAGTGATTCTATGTATAAAAAATAGTTAGTTTAGTGTCTTAAGAAACGCTATAACTTTAGCTTTAGTAAATAAAGGAGCTCTAGTAGTTCTAGGGATAAGTATAGGCTAGCTTAAGTGAACTTATAGCCTATAAATATCAGTAGTATTAAAGAGTTAAGAGTTCTTACTAAACTGATTTCCCTTAAGGTTACTATTAGTAGCGGAAGATACCTTATTCTTCCCTTTTCTAGTACTTCCTTTAGTTCTCTTATTAAGAGAAGTATATTCTCTAATACCTAAAAGTACTAAAGTATTAGAAGTAGCGTTAAGTTAAAAGCCTAAAGCTCTAGAAGCTTCAGCGGTTAGTATATAAAGTACAGCTATTCCTCTAAGGAATAAGCTACTAGCAAAAGCTTAAAAGCTCCCTTCTACTACGTTCTTCAGTTTATTTTCTTAAGCAGGTATTTTATATGTTTCCAGTGAAATTTATATATTAAGTTTATAGTAATTAATAATCAAAAAATATAAGAATAAGTCCGAAAATTATAAGATAAATATAGTATACTAATAATAATAGTAATAATACTTCTCCTCCCCTTAAAACTTAAAATTAGATAACTAAAGTAAGTATTCCGAGGTTTCAGCCTTAGAATACCTTTCAGGGCTCTAAAGCTCTAAGAGTCTAATAGACTTACTCGCTTATAGAAATAATATACTAGAAATATCGCTAAGCGAGAGGAAAAGTTAGTATTACTAGAATAGCTTTAGCTGCTAACTTAAAATATAAAAGGTAAAGCAGAGTAAAATATAACTTTAACTCTTAGGGTCTAAAGCTTACTTAAACTCCGGCCTCTTCTTTTAAAGTAATAAAGTAAAGTTAAAGTAAAATAAGTACCCTTATAGTACTAGCGTTTACTTCTCTTAGAATAGTTTTAAGGGCTAATATACTCTAGTAATAGCGCCTAAGAGTATTAAGGCTCCTAAGTATTACTTATTACTTAATAGTTTTACTTAGAAATAGTATTCTAAAAGAAGGAAGAGGTATTTCAGTACTTATAAGAGGTAAGAGGGAAGTGCTACTAAGAGAGGGATAAGATTTTCTAGTACTTAGAAGGTCCTTAGGTAAACTGAAGGTTTTCTTTCTAAGTAAAGGTTCTCCTCTTATTTCCTACTCTATAAGCTACCTCTACTATACTTACTTTTATAGTAAAAGCTGAAAGATAACTAACTTAATAGCTCTCTCAGTTCATTCGGCGGTTATTATCTCTTTAATCTTACATATATATTTAGTATAAAGTCCTATTTTTACTTTATATACCTTTTTCCTTCTTATAGAGAACTTATCCCTATATTAATTATTATAAATATATAGTAGGCTATAACCTGAATACCTATATAATAAGAGAGGTAGTAATTCAAGGTATAAGAAGTACTTTAATATAAAGAAGTAGAATAGTTAAATCTCGACATATTATATATCTGAAGTACGGGATTTATTAAATAAGGGGCAGAGAAGAGAATAGATTAGATAGAATCTTTATAACAAGTGTAATTATTATAATATTTCTAAGTAGTATAGTAGTAATTATATTATAAAGGAGTAACAGTTTCGAACCTCTAAGTACTATCGCTAGCTGCACTAGTAACGTGACTTCCCCTTACTATACTAAACACTAAAATCAGGTGGCCCCGCCACACTATAAGCTTGAAATACTAGTATTACACTAAGAATAAGGATAAATACGAACTTATAAGTATCTTTTAATCTAAGTCCTTTTTATAACTCTTCTAATAATAACTCTCTATAACTAACGGAAGTAAATCTTAGTATATATAGTTATTAAATATTATACCTTTACTAATAACTTTACTAGTAAAGATATAGCTAACCTCTTTAAAGCTAGCACCGCCTTTTAGAACGTTATCTCTATTACTAAGGCTAATATACTAAAAGATATATTATTAGCTATAGAAGTCGTGTTAGTAAAGTTCTATACTATACGTAATAAGATAGCTAGAATACGTAGAATAGAACGCTATAAGTATTTCCTCTTTTTTAATTAACTCCCCTTATCTCTCTTTATAAAACGTAATCTTATACCTTATGTTATAAGTAATACTTATAGTGTTATAAAAGTTGGGAACTATATTAAAAAAGCAGAAGGCTTTATTAAATAGTCCAGGTCTATTAAAGCGTTATACAGGGATAAGTACTTAGATAACTCTTAAAGGCGGTTTAAAAGAGAATTTAACTAGTAGTCCTAGTAGTTCTAGTAATAAAAGTAGCTTAAATACTTACCTTTCTAGCTTTACTATAATTAATTAGCTCTTTAAAGTAAGGGAAGGTAGTAATAGTACTTTAATACTTAACCTAACCTCTTTACTTCCTTTTCCTTAAAAGAAGGAAGAAACTACTAATAGTAGTCTTAAAAAGAATAGTATATAAAAGTAAAGAGTTCCTAGCTTTATTTTAGATTAGTTTTATAGTTAGTTCTTTATAATAGTATCTTCTTTATACTTTTATATAAAAGTAGCCCTTTATAGTAAAACCGGTAATTAGTCCTTATTAGGGTATTATTATAAGGCTACTTATTAGCGCTTTAAATCAAAGGGTAATTATCTTAAAATAAAAGTTATTTTTATTATAATATCTTACTTAATTATAAAGAAATAAATAAGTGATAAAAGAGAGTTATAAAGAAATTAATATAAGAAAAACAAGTAAACGCGTTAGAACACCTTTACTATAAGTCTAAATCGACTTTAGTTAACCTCTCTACTTATTCTTCTACTTTCATCGTTAACTAGTTAGTATTAATAAACTCTTAGAGAGTCTTATTTAGACTAGCTTTTATTATAGTATTAGCAGGGTTACTTACTTTATTAATCTATCGTATCTCTATTAGTTCTCTACGCTTATATAATTAACGAATTACTATAATATTAATTATTAAACGTTTCTTCTTTATAGTACTAAGTTTGATAATATATTTATAAAGGGATAGAGAATTAGTATAAACTATAGTAAGAAGCCCTAAGAGGCCTAGCTTATTAGTTACTATATTAACTGTAGTTACTAAAGATATTAATATATTAATCCTTACTACTATAGTATATAATTCTAAAGTAAGTATTACTTAAGTAACTCTCTTATATTTTATAGAACTTATATATATTAAGTTATTAAAAAGAGAGAACTCTTAAAACTCTTCTGATTCAGTTTGAATTACTAGTATAAAACTAATCTAAAAGCTAAAGTCTTTATTATTTATAAAATATCTATTAATAAAAGCGTAGATCTTTATAAAACTTAAGTCTATAAGAATATACTATAGATCTCTCTTTAAGTTCTCTATCTGCTACTTAAGATATAGATTTAAAGCCTTAACGTTATTAAGTATTAGATTTTAGTATTATACTACTACTAATAAGTTAAATATAACCTCTAGCTAATAAATTATTATAAGGTAAGCTCTATAAGCTTGTTACTTTATATAAGCCTTCTTATAATCTCCTTTAATAATATTAACTTACTTAAGCCTTATACTTTAACTTTTCTAAGATATATAAAAGCTACCTTTTTTTATACAGATAGTACACTTATTAAATATTAGTAATCCAGATCGGTTTAAGACTTGTATTAGCTTAGTTATAAAGCTAGCCTAATTAATCGCTTCTTATTCTCTTATTAAGAATATCTTATCTCTTAAAATAAGAGTATTACCTGTTTATATTCTTATAATTCTGAACTTATTAGTTCTTTTAATACTTACTAAGAGGTATAAGTTATAAGTTGACGTTTTTATTTAAAGGCTCTTTATATAATATTTATAATTATTAGTCCGCAGACCTTTACTATAGAGATATAAGGGGAAATCAGGGGTGCAGGTAACCTTAGTTCGGGGATAGACTTCTTTCAGATATGAACCGGGGGTTATTTAAGGGGAGATATATATTTTAACCTATAGTTACTCTTTAGAATATATACTTTTAAATACCTTTGAACTGAACTTTAGATTTTAACGTATATTAATATATACTTGTTATTTGTTTACTAGTATAATACTAATACTAATTAGTAGTTACCTTATATTATAGAACAGATAAGTTAAATATAATAGAGTTAACTCTTAGGATATAATACTAAATTAATGTTAGCGGGCTCTTATTAAAACTAAGTAAAGTAAGCCTTATAAAGTAACTAGAGAACTCTTATTGAAATTAAGTAGAGTAAGTTCTATACTACTAAAGAATAATAGCTACTTTTTAATAGTTATTAAAGTATTTCCGGAGTTATTTAGTTAGATATTTCTAGGATATAAAAGATATATTTGAAATACTTACGAATCGCCTTTAGTATAATAGCGACTTTAATAAACTAAGTTACAGAATAACCTAAAGTAGAAGTTAGAAGTAGCGGAACTTTAATATAAGATAGAACGCTAGTTTCTGAAGCACTTTTAGCTAGTCTTATAAAAGCTGATATTAATAGTCTAGTTTAAGGATTTATAAACTATTTTACAAGGAAAGGTATTAAGGGAGAGATATTATTTTAGGACTTTTAGGAATACTTTCTAAATTAGATAGTAGACGATTTTAAGAAGATAATAAGTAAGTAGTAATAAGAGCTCTAAGATTATCTCTTAAAGAATTAAGTTTATATTTAATATTAAAAGGGATTATAGATTTCCTAAGCTTTTATAGTAGTAATTTAAGTATAAGAGAATACTTAGCTAGATAGATAAGAAACTAAACTATTACTAGACCTACTATTCAGCCCTTTTTCAGATAAGATTCGGACTTATAATTAAGAAGGGAATTAAATACGATAAACACTTTATTAGAACTCGCTTAATATATTATCTTTATCTATAGAGATTATAGCTTTTAATAATATAAAAATAAGGTATTAGGATAGCTAAGGGAGGATACAAATAAGTGATCTCCTAAAGGGATAGGTTTTATTTCAGTATCCGGACTATTAAGGACCTTTATATATTAAACTCTCTATAAAAAGCGAAGATCTATATAGAGCCTCTTCTCTTATTAATATTAAAAGAGAGGAATTATTTCCGAGAAGACTAAAGAGATAGTATACTAATCGGCCTTTAGTATAGAGACTAAGAGATAATAGTTTACCAGATCTTACCCTAGCTCCTATAATATACCTAAAGGACGGGATATTACCCTCTTTTCAAGTACTTAGCTAAAACAAACTACGTTTAGAGCTTATTCGTCTAAGTTAATATATTATAAAACTAATATCTCTGGAATAAGCTAAATCACTCGTGAGCCTTAGTAAGATATATACTAAGGAGCTTTAATATAGTAAAGCTAGAGATTATCTTAATAAGAAGCTTTATATCTTTACTAATCTTTACTAACAGATATTAGTGGAATTCACGCTATAGTATAAGGCTTTTTTATCTATACTCTAAGACAGAGCCTTGTTGTATTATTACTAGTACCTTTAAAATAAGGGGTACTTGTTTAACGAGTTAGTACAAGCTACTTATAACAATTATAAGACAGAGGAGAGAGCTAATTAATACTTAAGTCGATAGTTTAGTATAACCTTTTTTATGTTTTAGAATAAGTTACTTTAGAAAAGTAAATCAGCTTTAATATAGTTAGAAAGCTTCACAAGAGAGCTATAAAGTATCTAATTAGGTCTTAAAGATAATAGTATACGAAACGACGAAACGTTATATAATAAGCTAGTATAAGGAGTTTCAGGAAATCCTTTATTTCAAATAGCTTTATTTAAGCTACCTTTAATATTCCCTATATTAATAGATAGCTTTCATACGGCTATAGGCGTGGAAATAACATAGGATTCTAGATCTAGATCTAAGAGATACTTTAAGAATAATCTAAATTAGTCTTAAATATATATCACAGATAGCGATACTTACTACTTAGACTAAAGGATAAAATTCTCTCTAGGGAATAAATATAAAGATAGATTTAAGGTATTCTTAAGTTATATAGGGTGTATTATTTATAAGAAGATAAACTATTATAGTAGCTATTACTTTAACTAAGAGCAGGTAGCTTTAAAAGTAAGGTATTTTATAGAACAGAAAGCTAAGGGTATTAAGCCTATAGAAAAGTCTTATAAGGTATATATAATATACTTTAAAAGAGAGGAGTCAGATTTAGAGCTTAATCAGGACTAGTTCAGGGGACCTAGTGAAGACTATAAAAAACACAATTCCGATACTTCTACAAAAGATAATAACAACTATTCCAATAATATTAAAGCAGATATAGAAGATAGAGATAGAATAGTATACTTTATTACTATATTTTATACGTCAGAAATAGAGTATAATATAAGGTAAGTTCTTTAGTACCTTAAAGAGCGTAGAGTAATTTATATCCTCTAAAGTATAATTAAGTAACCTAAACTTAAGATAATAATAGAAGCTTTTATTACTTAATAGTCTAAGATAGTTTTTTAAGGTCTTTTAATTAATACTAAAGCATTAAAGAGAAATACAAGTAGTCTTAATTAGTTGCGAGCTTTATAATAAACCTAGAAAGTTATATTTAATAAAGGAGAAGCGGGATATTATTAGATCTAATTCAGAGCTAGTATAAGGATAGTATTAGGAACTATTATAATTAACATACCTATCAGATAGTTAGAATTTATAATCGTAGATACTAATATACTATTTTTAATATACTTTTAATAGCTCGATAAGCTAGGGATCTACTATAATAACCTTACTAATACCTTAGTTTAAGGGGATATTAAGTACTTAATTATCCGGAAAAGTAAGTATATATAGCTTTTTCTGGATTAATATTATTAATTATTAGAGTATTCAGATAGAGATATATCAGCCTATTACCTAACGGAAACAGAGATTTATAGACTCTATAGGCGATTTAGTTACCTATTAGTATAATATTTATAATATCTTTTAGATTACATAAGTTATATACTAGATTCTAATATTATATAATAAGTAAAAGAGATATATAAGTATTACCAGAAGTATATAAACGCTTTATATTAGTTCTGATTCAGACTCTATAATAATAATAACTTTAACTATATAGTCTATATTAATATTATAATATTTAGCGATGAGTATACCTTCTATATAGTTAATAAGGCGATAGGATTTAGGGTAGTAAGATAGCTCTAAAAAGGGTCCGGTTCAGGATCCGCCTGATCTATATTTAATATATTTAAAGCTATATAGATCGATATATATTTAAGACTACCTAACTTTTTAGTTTATAACTATAAAACAAACTTTAACTCTAAGGAGTTTTAAAGCTTACTTAGGTTAATTAAGACTATTCTTAAACTTATTCTAATAGAGGTATACTATTTTATTAGTAAAGTAGAGAGATATTACTATTTACTTCGCTATACTTATAAAATCATTACAGAAGAACACGAAGATCTTAATACTAAGGAACACTTATAAATAGCTATTAAAGCTATAAATAATATAGCTAGACCTAATAGCTTAGTCCTTATATTACTAGTCTTTAGCGTATACCCCAAGATAACGGAATTAGATCCTCTTAATCCGTTAGTTAAATAATAAGCGGTGACTATTAAGAAAGCTATAGAAACTATACGTAAGCTCTATATTACATGTAAAGTTAATAATATATTAGCTACTTGAAATAGCTCTGGAACTACCTATATTTATAATCTTTAGATTAATAATAAGGTACTTATCTAAAGGGAGAAATCTAAAAAATAGGAGGGACTTTATAATTTCTTAAGAATAAATAATAAGGATTATAAGATTAATATAAAGAATAGTAAAACACAAACGTTTTATTTTACCCCTATTTAACTATTTACTATAGATAGCTTTAGCGTTAAGTAAAGAAAAGAAAAATTACTAAAAGATACTTAATATTAAGAATAATAAACTTAGAAGATATCCGAATTAGTACTAAAACTTATTCGTATTAAGATCTTATTTATAGAGCGGATTAACGGACTACTAATAATTAATAATAATTATAATATGAGGATATATATAGTATATAATACTAAGGCGTTCTTAATAAAGAAAGAGATAAAAGATTAAGAGCTTTCTATTTAGCTATAATTAGAGAGTAAGATTATAACCCTAAGAGTACTATTCTAAAGATCTCGTTAAGTAGAATACGAAGCCCTTATTAAAAGAGGTGTTTTTATCCTTATTTATAAAGATAACCCTAAGGTGAAAAGCTAGTGTATCTTTAAGTCTAAAATAGTAGACAAAGTTAAGGGTAAAAAGATAATAAGTCTATACGAGAAATCTAAGCTTATTATTTAATACTTTAATAATAAGAGTAAATAAGAGATTTTAACTTAATCGCTAATAATCTAATAGATTAGTTAAAGACTTATTATATACTTAGCTATAGCACTTAGCTATCCGGAATATATCTAAAATAACCTTAAATTAAAGTTAGTAATACAGGATATTATATAAGCTTATACTTAAGTAGTAATAAAGCTTCTTTATAAGATATTTATATAGCTACTAGAAGAGATTACTAATAAGTTTCCACTCGGAATAATATTTATAATAGTACTTTTATTATATAATATACTTAAGTCTGGAAACTACTAGTTTAATATATATTATAAGTATCATATAAGAAGCCTTTAAATAAAGATATTAACTTATAACCCGTGCCTCTTAGTAAGTACTAAAGGAACTAACAAGTTCAGAATTATAAGGATATAAACAGATAATACTCTTATTTTAGGAGATAAGATATTCCTAGCGAGGGAATAAAAAGTAATTAATTAGGCCGGATTTATAACTAAGCTAATATAAGTCTTAGACTAATCTAAATCACTAATATTTAATAAGTATATTATCTATATAAAAGAGAGTAGCTTTTATATATCTTAAAAAAGTCAAGGTATAAGGCTTAAGTAAGTTGACGTTATTAAGGGAGATTATAAGAAGGCTTACGTAAAGCAACAAGCTTATAAAGCCTACCTTACGACGATCTGTTAGCTAGAAGCTATATTTAACCTATTAGTAGTAGCATAGTACTAAAATCTAATACTTAATAATATTAAAGCTCTAAATCTATATCTTAAGTAGCAGATAAAGAACCTAAAGAGAGGTTTATAGTATATTTCTATAGACCTAAGTTCTGTAAAGATCTATATCTTTATTAATAGATCTTTTATAAATAATAAAGACTTTAGCTCTTAGATTAGTTTTATACTAGTAATTAAAACTGAATCAAAAGAGTTTCAGAGGTTCTCTTTTTTTAATAACCTAATATATATAAGTTCTATAAAGTATAAAAGAGTTACTTAAGTAGTACTCGCTTCGGAATTATATACTATAGTAGTAGGGATTAATATATTAATATCTCTAGTAACTACAGTTAATATAATAACTAATAAGCTAGGCTTCTTAAGGCTTCCTACTATAGTTTATACTGATTCTCTATCTCTTTATAAATATATTATTAAACTTAGTACTATAAAAGAGAAACGTTTAATAATTAATATTATAGTAATTTATTAATTATATAAATATAAAGAATTAATAGAGATACGATAGATCGATAGAGCAAGTAACCCTGCTAATACTATAACGAAGGTTAGTCTAAACAAGGCTCTTCAAGAGTTTATTAATACTAACTAGTTAATAGTAAAAGTAGAGAGATAAGTAGAGAAGTTAGATAAAGTCGATTTAGACCTGTAGTAAAGGTGTTCTAACACGTTCGCTTATTTTTCTTATATTAATTTCCTTATAACTCTCTTTTATCACTTATTTATTTCTTTATAATTAAATAAGATATCGCAATAGGAATAACTTTTATTTTAAGATAATTACCCTCTAATTTAAAACGCTAACAAGTAGCCTTATAATAATACCCTAACAGGGACTAATTACTAGTTTCGCTACAGAGAGCTACTCCCGTGTAAAAGTATAAAGAAGATACCGCTATAAAGAACTAACTATAAAACTAATCTGAAATAAAGCTAGAAACCCCCTACTTTTACACGCTATTCTCTCTAAGACTACTATTAGCAGTTTCTCCCTCCCCTTAAAGAGGAGAAAGTAAAGAGGTCGGGTCAAGTGCTAAAGCACTATTACTACCCTCCCCTGCCTTAAGAGGCTAATTGATTATAGTAAAGCTAGAAAAGCAAGTACCTAAGCTACTTCTATTACTAAAACTAAAACTACTAGGACTACTAGCTAAATTCTCCTCTAAATCGCCTCCGGGATTCCTCTAAGTACTTATCCCTATATAACGCTTTAATAGACTTAGACTATCTAGTAAAGCTTTCCGCTTCCCTAATATAGTTCTTAACTTTTATAACGCTATAAGTATCACTTATAACATAAAGTATTAGATTATATCTTATAGAGAGAAGTAAGGGGAGTTAGTTAAAGAAAGGAAATACTTATAGTATTCTGTTCTGCGATTCCAGCTATCTTATTACGTATAGTATAAACCTCTGCTAATATAACCTCTACAGCTAATAGTATATCTCTTAGTATATTAGCCTTAGTAATAGAGATAACGTTCTAAAGGGCAGTGCTAGCTTCAAGGAGTTCAGCTATATCTCTACTAGTAAGGGCATTAGTGAAAGTGTGATACTTAAGGGCTACGTATACTAAGATCTACTTCCGTTAGTTATAAAGGATTATTATTAAAGGGGTTATAAAAGGGACTTAGATTAGGGGATACTTATAAGTTCGTATTTATCCTTATTCTTAGTGTAATACTAGTATTTCAAGCTTATAGAACTCTAGAATTCGTATAGTTTTAGATCACTCTTCTTCTAACGATCGATATATCTATAGTACTATATGTAGAACGTAGCTAGGAAGGCACCGGAAGGGCAGGGAATTAGTACTGATTAGTGTTAGTAAAGAGCTCTACTATTACGCTAGCTCTTAAGATAAGATATATTTACTCTTAAATTGCTTGATTTATTTAATATCTTTTAAAGAAATCTCTTAGTTAGCGAGAATCTCTAAGGTAAATACTATTAATTCTGAACTTACAGTTATTATTATTATTATTATTTAATAGAGAAAAGAAAAGATTTTAAAGGAGAGGTTATCTTTATATAGATAGACGCATATGATTCAGGCCTAATTTAGATATAATACGATATTATTTACTATTGTCGCTTAGCTATTACTATTGTTTTCTACCTCTGTATTATTAACTACTACTAGATAGAATATTAACCTTCCGACTCCCTAAAACCTTATATTAACTTAATAATAATATTATTTAATTCTCTACGAGTTTGTATATGTTCTCTATGCTCTAAGACGTGATTTAGTTGTAGATTGCGATTTATTTATATCTTTATATAATAAGAGGGGTGCTTTTAGATAGTAACTAGAGATATTCCGGCTACTAATATATATAGGTTAGATGTTTATCACTTCGTTATATCTTTAGTTCCTATTATTATATCTACGTTCTCTCTTTATTTCCTTTATAGTTATTAGAAACCTTTTGTTTCTAAAAGAAGTTTTGCCGGTGTTAGTCTATAGACCTTTATTATAAAAGTATAAGGGGAAATCAAGGGGTGTAGGTAATCCCGGTTAGGAGATAGACCCCTTTTAGATACGAACTAGGGGTTGTTCAGAAAGTAGTATATATTCTGACCTATAGACACTCTTTATAATACACACTTTTAAACACCTTTAAACTGAACCTTAGATTTTGACATATATCAATATACACTTGTTATTTATTTACTAGTACGATACCAACAAATTCTAAAGGCGATAATAGCTTTTATAGCTAATTCTATAATATCTCTATCGATTTCAAGCTTTTCCGACCTTTTTAAGCTCTTTATATTAATAAGTTCCTCCTCCTGCCTCCTATTCGTAATCCTCCACTGAAACTACCTTATATTCCGAGCTAATTCGAGCGTTTCCTTAGTCTATTCGCTTTACCTAGCCTTGAAATACACCGGCGATATCGATTAAGGCAATTATAAGCTCTCTATTAGTATTAGACTATCGATTTTATAGTATAACTACGTTATTAAGCTCTAGAGAGATTCACTTGTTAGGAAAGTTGTTTGTAATAGCTAGAGAGTCGATTAGCGTGATATTTATAGTTTTAGGTATCTCTTTGATTTAAATATTCGTATTATAAGTTATTAGTTATATTTTAAGTTAGTTAGGAATATTTATTATTCAGTTTAGGTATAAAGATAGTAGAATCACGATACGCGATTTTCTAGTGTTACTCGGTTAGCCTCGCCCGGCCCTCTAAAAATACTTCACCGAGTATTCGCTCTCGGTTATATCTATTTGGAATACTCGAGTACTAAGAACGGATTTCCGATAAGATAGAATAAGCTTCGATAGATCGAGATAAGCTTTAAGGTATATACTCTACGTCTTCTTCTTTTCCTTAGACTTAATAATAAGACTTAATAGATATTATTTCTATATTCTTTTAGCTTTACTTAACTACGATTATCTATAGATATAAATATAATCTCTAATAGTATTTCTAGTAGAAGTATAATATATTTCCCCTAGGCGTATTCCCGCGGATTCCCCTAGGGCCGCCGCGGGAACCTAAGTTAGGGCAGGGCTCGCGCGCTTTTACTTAACTAGGCCGCGTAGCCAGTAGTCGCTTTCTCCTATTAGTAGTCCTCCTGATCGCGTTAGCTATCTTAACTATCCCTATTACTCTAATAAAATAATATAACCTTAATACTAAGAGCTTAACTATCTCTTATACTTAACTATATAATCCCTTAGAGGATATATACCTTCTAAAGAGTATATCTAGTGTATTAACTTCTAAGTATTCCTAATAAGAATATATAAGGAGTTATATAAGGCTTATAGCTTAAGTCGCACGTGTATATTTATCTAAAGTAGGAATATTATTAAACGCTGCTATAGGACTAACACGCTTTACTCGTGTAATAACTACCTCCAGTCGCCCCTTTTCTTACTAATACTTCTTCTCTATCTCTCTTTACTCTTATTATAACTTAAGAGTAACTCTAATATTATTATTATACTACCTTATATCCTACTACTTCTATATCGCGTATACTTATATACTATCGCTAGTTAAATCCTACTCCTCTTATATCTACTTAAATTATAACTAAGCTAGTTAAAGTATCTAGCCTGATCCCCTCCCTCTAATACTAGCTCTTCTCTTAAGTAGCCTAACTACTTATTAATCGAATAATAACTAGTTCTTATAAACTGTAGTATTATTACTATTACTAGAGCTAACTTTTAATACTACAGTTAAAAATAACTAAGTCTAAGTCACACTTAATATAAAAGCTCTTACTAGAATATAATATACACCTAAAGATCTAATAAGACTATAATAAAGCCGTTATTACTAGTACTAACTAATACCTTTGTTATATCACCTAAATCTATGAACCTTATTCGAATCTTATAAGTTATAAAGATCAGGGTATAAGAATTAATCTATATCGCTATTAATACTATATCTCTTATAAAGTCGCTATTCGTATAAGGCTTAGTACTTAGAATAAACGTCGTATATTATAGTGTAGTATTTAAGAAGTAATATTCCTAATAGGTCTACGTTAAGTAGCCCGTAGCTCGGATTATAGACTTAAGGTCTATATACCTTTTATTAAGGCGGGTGTTATAATTTATCAGGTAGTAATACTAATTATGTCCTTATAATCCTAATAGTCTACTACGCTCTCTTAACTAATAGTTTAAATAATACTACTCTTGTTATAACTCTTTTAACCTCTTTAGTAAGCTCTTCGCGAGTTAAAATACTAGCTGTTAGAATAGGAAGGACTTTAACTCTTCTACTCGCTTAATATAAACTAAAGATCTAAGGACTTTAGTCCTAGTACACGTAATTTATTAGTATTAGCTTTTATTATATTAGGATAATATACTTTATCTCTTACTTAATATATGTTATCTGATAACTAGTACTATCTCTTACTTAATAGACTCTATAGACCTCCTTCTAACTTAAATATATTTAAAGATCTCTTTAAATCCGGACTCTAGCTAGGACCTGTAATAATAGATAACCTAGGGATACTTAATAATACTATCTTAAGGATCTAACTAAGAGAAGTATTTATACTTTCAGTTAGTATCTGAGTTTATAACTACTATATAATATTTATAAATACCTAGGTAGTATTTAAAAGGCTAAAATCCGAGGGCTATAAGTACCTTAACTCTTATTACTTTATAAGTTATAAATCCTTTACTGAGTAGTTATCGTATCAGTTTTTATCTAGTATATAGCTAATATAAAGTCTTCTGTCTAAGTATATTATAAGGATCCGTTTCTAGTACTCTACTGTTTCTATTAACGCTAATATCTCTTATTTAGATAGAGTATCTGTAACTTTTATTCGATTTAAGTCGTCTTCTACTACTAATATTATTACTGTTTTGAACTCGTCCCTTTATCTAACCCGACTAGCCTACTATTAAAAATCTACTATAGAGTATATCCTTTCTATATAAACAACTATATACATACTTAAGTTCATTCTCCCGCTAAAACTAGTTAATACTACTAGTATTCCTAAAGTTATAGCCAGAAATCACTTAGTTATAAACGACTTTTCTAGGTCTAATAACCTTAAGAAGTAAAATTTAACCCTTAGACCCTCTATTAACTCCTTCCCGACCTCTAGTCTTATTATAAAGATTAATATCTTTATATCGCGTGCCTCTTAATAAACTTATCTTAACGTCAGCAGATATTCCCTTCTATACTTTATAACCTTAACCTTATACTAAATATTCACTTTAACCGTTAGCTTAACAATTTCTATAACTTCTTTTCTTACTATCCCTATTAAGCTATATATATTAACTCGAAAATCCGCAGGAAGTGTTACTAATAGAAAAACCCTTTATACTAGCTGCCCTGCTAATATAAAATATATAAAATATAACTATATCCTTCTAACTTAGCCTCTATATACTATCTACTACTAGCTAGTAGCACTTATTAAAAATAACTCTCTATAATCGGCCGCTATTAATAAGAGCTCTAATTCACAGCTTAAAGTCTTTATTTATACTAATCTCTAGTATAGCTACTACTATACTTATCTAAAAGAGATTACTATCGCTTTTAAGAGCTAATACATTAAGACCTCTTCTATAGTAGTTCTAGATAATCTAGTCCTATAGAGCTGTATATAAAATAATTACTAGTATAATTATCTCTTAACTAATATATACTAGAATAGTATATACTAGTAATTTTCCTGTTCTAGTTATACTAATATAGATATAGTCTTATCTAGATAATATAACTACCTCTATAGTTCTACTTTACGCTAAGCTATGAAAATTACTACTATTATATATTTATTATAGAGTTATATAAACTGTCTTTACGAAGAAAGCTCTTACGCCTCTCTTACTAGAATAACTCGATCCTCTAGCTTAGCTATTAAATACTATAATATAGTTTTCTAAGCTAGCTAGCGAGTAACTGTTCGGACTTATAATATATAAACTAGCTATACTAGATACTATAGGTTTTACTAGTTATATAGGAGTATCTTCTAGTCTTAATATTAAAGTATATACTATAAGTATTAAGGGTTACTTAGGCTAACCTAGCGGTTAACGAGTCTAACGATTAATAGTAATATATAAGGCCTTAGTGCTTTCTTATAACCCCTTAATTGTTTTATATAGAACTATCTAAGGATCTAGTATACACTGATTTAGCTCATAGAACCCCTACTACTTATGCTACTATATTAATACCTCTCGAAAGATATCGATATTTTCTAAGCTTAAGCCCTTTAGTCCGTCGGTTTATAATATATAGTAGTAGCTTTCTACTTCTTTACTATAGCCTAACTACTATATATACGTATTAATTATAACGCTTTACCTCTTCCTTAAGAACTTCTTATTAATTATAATTAAGATATACTAAAAGCTATTCGTAGTTAAGCGGACCCTTAGTATAGTTGTTAATATACTTCCTAGTACAGCTATTAACTCTTTTAAACTTTATACTTAGCCTTAGGTATAAAATAATAGGTCACTAATATCTTATTAGTCCTTTAGGTCGTAAGTAGACTGGATTACTTACTTAAATAGTAATATATCTATAATCTATATAACTACTACTGTGTTAACCTGAGCTAGTAGGAACCTCGTAATTACTATAAGTAAGAATTTATTACTATCTACCTTATTATACGTATATATAAATGTAATATAGCTCTTAATATAGTATACCTTACGTAAGCTGGTAGTTGTATTTACGTAGTATAATATATCCTACTTAGTAGCTCTTCCAGATAACTCTCCTATAATATAAGTAACTGCTATTTATAACTACTTTACTCGATCGAAATCGTATATCTATATAACTTATCGCCCTGAACTTATTAGAATAACCTAGCTAATACTATAGAATATATACTACTTTTGCTACTTGCTCCTACTGTAATATCCCTTAGTTCTTCTAGTAAGCGCTTTTTAATATTAGTTATCTCAGTTACTTTTATTATTACTTTCACACGTTCTTAAGGTATTTACTCTACTTAATTAATAAAATAGCTTCTCTTACGTGACTACTATATATTATCCTAGAAAAGTACAGCCTATCTTATCTCTAGAAAGCTTATATTATAGAATAATAACTTATAGACGACTAAGTCTTTTAACTTATCTACTATTCTTATTACGCTTACATGAAGAATTACTAAATTAACTCAGTCTCCTTTAAAAGTTAAGCTTACTTAGTCCTAAGCCTAGGTAATATAAGGATTCGTGTACTAATTAGTTAATACTACCTTAATATAAGACCCTAGGCTATATAAAGTTAAGAATATTATATATAAGCTATTTATAATATACTTCTTAGTATAAGATATTATAGTATCTACTCCTAGATTTAAGTGTTATCTACGCTACTCTACAATTAAAGAAAGTCTAGTATAGTACACTAGCTTCGATAATATCTAACACGTCTCAGGTGCTATCTTCTACCTCTGAAGCTTAATGTAGAATCCGTCTACTGATAACTAATAAATAATCAGAAATACCTAAGCAGTACCGAGTACCTCTTAATTAATTAATATAGTATATAACTATACTAGGAGCGTTATTAATTTCTCCTTTAGGTGCTCCTTAGTCGTTAGTTAATATAGCAGATTAACTTACTCCGAGCTTAAGATCATATACTATAGAACTATATCTACTAATCGGAATAAGAAGCCGATTATACTCTGCTATACTATAATATACTGATCTAGACTTATCTAGTTAATAAACTAGAATAACCGTATATTAAGCTTATTATTATTAGGCTCGATACTACAGAAAATCCGTAAGGTATACTCTAATAGCGTCTAGAAGTCTTAGAACCACTCTTATAATAAGGCACATATAATATCTAGAGTAATTACTATCGCAGCTAAATTAATATCTCGTGCTAAGCTAGACTTTACTACTAGTATTATTATATCTCTACTCTAGTGAAATTCCGCTTACTTCGTTTTATAGTCCTATTTTATTAGTTATCTCCTATCTATATCCCTTAGTATAAGGTACCTCTTTAATAATTATCTCTCTTAATACTCCGCTATCTTATAGTCTAAATCACTAAGTGCTCTCTATATAGTTTCCTAACGTAGTACTACTACTATAAATAGCTTTTTTAGTATCTTAAAGAGGAACTAAGTTACGTATAGTTACTAACCGGGTCTCAGAATCTTAGCTCTATATTCTTTACTAATATATACTTTTATATCTTTTATAGTCCCTTTAACCTGCTTACACCCTTTAATACTATAGATTATACTATTACTAGTAAGTAGGAAGGGTATAAACCCGAAGCGTTAGGCCTCTTCTTACTTAGCCTTGTCCTTATGCTGGATAATATCGGGATACTAGTTCCCGACCTTACTTAACTCGCTAGCTCTTACTATAAGGATCTTACTATAATAAGTGCTATAGTAACAGAAGATCTACTTAAGATCTAAATTAATACCCTAAGGATATCGTATATAAAAAAGTACTTATTACTATTTATAATAATAAAAAAGTTTAACTATTCTCTTAATTATATTTATTTTATTCTAGGAACTCTAGTGATAAGTCCTACTACTATTAAAGTTAATATTATTACTTCTGTTATCTCTGGTGTAAAGGTAATCGTTATAAGCTTTAACTTTTCAAGCGATAAGGCAGCTCTTATATTAGAACTTTACGCGCCCTTTTCACTTAGTATTATACCTTATTATAAGCTTATATCGTAACAACACGTTTAGCTTTACTTATATTAGAGTTCGGTTTTAAACCTTATATAAAGCCTTACTACTTATAAGATATACTTCTACTAGCTTACGATAGCGCCTCAGGACTATAAGCTATATATAGAGCCTCGTGATATAATACGTAGCCCTTAGTAACTATAGTATATAAATCGCGGAATATTATAATAATAGAGATATTATATACTTCAGTATTTAAGCGCTATAAGTTACTATTCTCTCCGAGTAGCAGAGTACGATTACTTATAGAACCCTTACCTCGTGCGTTACTTTTATATACTATAGTATTCAGGGGACTATTTTATACTATAGTATATAGAAGTAGACTTATATACTATAATATTAAAATATTACCTTATCTCTACTAATTTCCTAATATATACGCTAGTCCCTCTGAGATACTATTCACAGATATTATACTAAAAAGAAAAGTTAAAAGGTATATATCTAAGGTTCTTAAGTTAAAGGTAGTCTAGTCTAGTCTATAGTAAAAGGGGCTACCTCCCCTTGCAGAACTATATAGCTTAGTTAATATAAGCGATTATAGTCTATCGCTAGCTATTACGTTCTATATTTACTATACTATCTAGTTATCTTTATTAAACAGACTATACACAGACCTTTATAATACTTTTATAACTTAAGTACCGTTAATACTAGTAGTAAGTTTAATAACTTTCATAAGTATATATATTTACCTTATCCTTACTCTTATTCGCGATTTCTCCTTTATACTAGTAGTATTTAATTTCCGGAATCTAACTACGTCTTATTATATTCACTCTTATGTTTACACTAGTTCTAATAAGTCTGATTTACTATTCTCTCTTATTATATAAAAGCAAATAAACGTATATATATAAAAACTATAACATATCTTACGTATCTCTTTTAAATAAATAACTACTTGAAAATCTATTATACTATTCACTTCTTATCTTCCTATAGCACTTGTTTACTCTTCCTGCTATAAAACGATATATTACTAAATAATAGCCCCTATATACTATAGTATACTATTAAACTTGTCGTCGAGTGATAAAAGTGAATATAATCCATATAATAGTACGTGTTAAGCTAGTCTAGCCACGTAAGGCTTAGTATAGCCTTATTTATAAAACCTTCTCTTTTTCCTTAAGCTCTTCTTCTAATAATACTACCTTTTAAACCTTATAATAATACTATCTTTTCTTATACTCTTTTCCTTGTGTTATTTCGCGTTATTTCCTGTTAATTAATACCTATTCTATATAGATTAAGCTTCCTTTTTAAAGCACTAGTACATATTTCCCCCTTCTCTTAGGTTCGATCTTCACTCCTTTTTTTACTTTAGCTCCTCTCTCTACTATATAAATACTACTAGATTTAGAAGTTATATTATACTAATTAGAGATTTTCTATAGTTACTCTTCTTCTCCCTACTCTTAGTATATTAACTTTTTATATAACTTTACTTTTAATTTACCCTAAGATTATATATCTAACCTCCTCGCTTATTTATATAATATAATACCGCGAGAAAAGGTTAAGTAATACTTATTTTATTATAGATCGTAATTCTATAGCTCTTTTATAGTAATTTCTATTATAATTCTACTTAATCTACTTACCTTTAATTTACCTCGCGATTATAATTAAAAATCGCCGCTTCTTTAATAAATCCTACCTCTTATAACACTATAGTAAATAAGAGCTACGTATCTATTACCTCGTATAATAAGTCGCTAGCCGCTACTTTATATTATAGTATAAAATACCTCTAAACTAACTTAAATAAATCCCCCTAAGAATTAAAGTAAGCTATTTACTCTAGGGGCTATAACCTTACTTATTATACTAGATAATCCACTTCGTAGCGATAGGAAGCAGGACATAGCTACTATATACAATAGTAATAAAGATAATAGAGATACTAAGGGCTCAGGTAATAAAGCTATACCTTTACTAGTAGAATCTAAAGACGATACTAGCTAGTTAGATTTATCCTCCGAGTCTAGCGATTTAAGCTTTAGAGTAAAGTAAGTATCCTATTTTCCTATCTAGTCGAATTTATCTACCTCTACCTCTATAGTTCCTTTTTAGAGGTACTAATATTAGCTGCCTACTATTCATAGGCTAAGGCTATAAAATACCTCTTTAACCTTTATACCCTATAGTATATAGTTTACACTATAATATTTAAAGTCTTACTTTAGTAAGACTACTAGTAATAGTTACTAAACTCAGCCCCCGGGCTCTTATATACTATAGTATATAATACTCTCTATATAACCTTAAGGCTCCCTCCGATCTATACTATAGTTATTAAGAGCTATTTTCTCTAATTTCGACCTCCTACCTCTATACTATAGTATAAAACAGCTGTTTCTCATATAATACTAACTTCTCCTAGCGACCTATCTGATCCTATTAAGCTAAAAGAGTAACTCCCTATTACACCTGAAGCTAATAAATCTCACTTACTTATAATAATATATAAGAAATCTAAGAAGCCTAAGAGCCAGATAATTAAAAAGAAGCTACACTATCTTAGCCTCCCTAACTAACCTCTAGCTACTAGTTCTACTGCTAACCCGCTCTTAAGCGTAAATAATCCCTCGCTTATCTATAAATTAATCCCTTCTAAATTCTATATCGCGTCTAAGCCTTATAAGAATAATCTAAAGGAGGTTAATAATATAAAAGAAAAGTAAGTTATTAAGCGCAGCCGCCTAGCTAATCTAAACGCTATTATCTCACTTAATATATAAGATAATCAGAGGTTCCTCTATAAGTACTTAGGGCTAGTTAATATAGAATATCTTTATATAATCTATACTTGTAAGTTTCAATCTTAGCCCTTATATACTATAGTTACTAACAGTTACCTAGCTGGCACTAAGCTCTGTTCTATTATTAATAAGTACTTAGAATTCTAAGATAGCAATTTCAGATATAAGAAAAATAATAAGGCTATATTCCCCCGAGCTAAAGCTACAAGTCTTTTTAATATAATCACCTTTTTAAAGATAACCCCTAACGATAAGACCTAGGCTATTATTAATATAAGCTCCCCGGACACTAACTATAACTATATCCTAAAAGAACGTAATTATATCTACGCTAAGGCAGCTTAAATCTACACGCTAACTATTTACTACGCTATCCTAAAGGACACGTTTAATAAGTTATTCCCCTAAGTAAAGATAAAAGATAATATCCTAGTACTAAAAATATCTTTTATAATAGAGGATTTCTCTCGAGCTTATTACTTAATCTTATATATCAAATAGAGCTACCGTAGCTAAGGTAATAAGTTAAAGCCCGGTATTAGTAACTCTAAGTAACGTTTTATAATAACTATTATAGCTATTAAGCTGCTCTATATTAAGAACTCGAACCGCCTCCTTATATAAAATAAGAAAACTAGAAAACTTTAGGTCTCTAACCCTATTACTATAGCTTAGCTTACCCGTCTAAAGAAACTCTGTTCTACTTTAATTCGCTAGAGCAAGCAGTAATACACAGTTAAGAAAGAAGCCGACTATTTTAATACTACTACTTATGTAAAGCTCCTTATTAACACGGATAATAAGCTACCGCTAGAAGAAATCATTACTAAAATCAACTAATATATTAATAAATATTATAATACCTTAGAACTTCTTAACTCTTACTTTAATACAACTAAAAAAGTCGATATAAACTACTTCCTAAACTCCCTTAATAAAGAACTAAGATTAAAAGTCATAGCTATAATATGCTCGGAGCTCTCTTATATAAAGTAGAAGGTACTACTAGAGACCTTAGCTATATATTACCTTATTCACTAGGACCCTGCCCTCGTATATTATAAAAAGAAAGCGAAACCTAAAGCTAAGGATATTATAATTATTAACCTTAAGTATGTTTTTTAAGAGCAGCTCCGGACTAGAATACTTAGTAGTAACACGTAACCTAAAAATAATAAGAACCTACTCCTCGCAGAAATCACTACTGTTTACTTAGAGAATATTATCTTAGAAGAGGCTATTTAAGCTAATAACAGATACGAAAAAGCCTAATTTAGCCCTGAAGAATATAAAAGCTTCTATAAGTTCTAAGCTAAGTTAGATAATTAAGTATTAGTAGTCCCTAGATACCTTAAATTATACGCTTATCTCAGCGTAAATCCTAAGACTCACTAGATCCTCTCTAAAGTTTCCCTAAGTAAAACCCCTAAATATCTAAAGCCGCACTAAGTCTATAATAAGTCACCCTCTATATACTCTAGTGCTTAAATTCCCTAATTTCCTGTTTTCTATATTATAATTACTAAAAGCTAAACTAAGTTATAATAAATATTACTTAGATATTAAATTAAGAGAACGGCCTGATCTATAGTAGTATTAATACTAGTACTTATAGTATTAAAAAGACCTTAAAAATACTATTTCTAATATATTATAAGGCCTAGCTCTAAGAGGAAGACCTAGATATTAACTAGTACCTAGCTACCCTAGTTATCTGTCTTACCTTACTTATTCCCTAATAACTAAATATAACTAACTATTTCTTCCTAGGTATTTTCTTCTTATACTAATTCTATAGTTCACCTACCTCTGCCTAGATAAAATAAGAGTTAGTTACTCTAAGTACTAAAGCATAGGACCTAAACGTAAAACTAGCTTCACTAGATATTAAAGATCTATAGGTATATTCCCTTTTTCTCCTTCACTAAAGGTTATATACTATAATATAAAACCTTACCTATCCTATAGGTCCTAGCCTCCCTCTATACTATAGTCTATAATAGTCCTCTCTCTCCTTGCTCTAGGCTAATAATTACTCTTAAATAGCGCGTATAGTGATTTTTTCGTTATATAATACTCTTATTAAATGTATTATACTCTAAGGTAAACAAGATAATACTACGCTTAAATCCCAGCTAGCGGAATACTTAGAATAATTTCCGAATATAAACATTTACCTAAATAATAAAAAGAGCGAATATCTGAATAATAATATAAATCTCGTAAACTAAAACCTTGAAACTAATATCTTACCTCTCTCGCGCGATAAGGTACTCTATAGTAATAATAGGATACCCTCGGCGTTTGATAATAGTAAGAATACCTTTGAAGACCTTACTAGTAATACTAATAAAAGCTAAGCTCTTATCTAAACTAACACTAAGTTTTACTTAAACCTGCGGAACTAGGCCCAGATCGGACGAGTGATTTATAATAAAGATCACTTTATTAAGAACCCTTATACGTAAAGTATAGAACTTATTCGTCTTTTTAGGGCTAAATTTCTCTAGTTTACTACTATAACCTCTCTAATTAGTTCTATCTAGGATATACGTAGATACTTATAGTAATTTTTCAAGCTTTAATAAAAGTTAAATTACGCTCTAAGCAAGTTCGACTCGCGCTAGCTTTTTAAACTGAGATATAACTTCGCTTATATCATACCCTTATCTAATAAACCTACTATTAATATCCTGCCTATTAACGAAGAGGCTACTAACTACTAAGACGCTTGAAATAAGAGTTTACTCTCACTTTTAGACCTAGCCCTATTCTATAATATTATTACTAAGGCTAGTAGTACTATAAACAGCTAAATAGCCGAAATAGTTCTACCGCTTATCTAAGTAATATTATAGCTCTCTAGACTAATAAGTTCGAAAACTAACCTTGAAAATAGATCCTCGCTAGTAGAAGTTAGTACTAATATCTCTCCTTATAAGATTATTACAACCTTCCTTTAGTATAATGAATAATAAAAGCGCGAGTACTAAAAGTACACTAGGGAAGAGCATAATAAGCTTATAATACTTACAGATAGTATAACTAGTCCTATCCCTATTTATCTAAATACTATAAACAAGATAACTATTATAAAGGCTATATAAAAGGAGGAAGCCTAAGGGGTCGAATAAAGAAGTATTAGAATATACTTAAGTCAGGATCGAGAGGGAAAAAGTCTTTAATTCTCTATTATAGTATTAAATAGAAGTTCTTATAGATAACAAATATTACTAATATAAGGTCTAACTTAAGGCCTTAAGGCACTAACTAAAGTAAGATAAAAGTTCATTCTATATCCGTTCTTAATTAGAGTAGTAGTTATCCCTAACTATAATTAAGATATATATTATATATATTTAGAGAGAAGAAATAAAAGAATAAATATATAAGTATACTTTTCTTTAAAAATTAAATTAATAATACTAACTTTTCTACCTAATAATCTAATATATCCTATATTAGACTCTTAATCTAGGATTATAAGTTACTTTCTACCCTTTTTTAGCTTCTTCGCAGGTCCTATACCTTTCTTACTTAATTTATACTTTTTACTTTTAAATAGAGTAAACTAGTCGAATCTATTATCTCCGCTTAGTATTATAATCGGGTTATTTTCTATATAAGACTTTATAAGTGCAGCGTTTTATAGAGGTCTACTAGTATTAAAGAAGAGCTGATTTTCGTTAACAGATTTAATAAGCTTATCCAGAGTTAATAATCTAATAGCTATATTAGTAAATAGTACCTGAAAGCGAAAGCGTGTAGTAAGTTTTAGTTTTAGTGCTATAGGCTTTATCTTTTAAGGCTTGATTTTAAGCTTAAGTTTAGGTTCTAGTAAAGCTAATTAAGACTTTTCAGATAATTACTCTAAGGATCCTATTATCTTAAGCTATAAATTATTATTAAGTTCCTTAGAGATAAGATCCTTAAGTTCGTACTAGTTATTACTTTAAGCTCCTAATTTAGGCTTATAAGTATTAGATATCTTAGATTCGGATTCTTTATTCTTATTATTACTGATTTACTTCTCTTCTACTCTTAAGATAAGCTTAGGAGATAGGAGTTGTTATAAATCTTCCTTATCCTTATTATTAAACGCTAGCTAAACCTTTCTAAGTAGTTTAAGCTCTGTATTAAGTTCTTTAGAAGTTTCCTTATTATTAGCTATTAATAATCCTTTATCTAAGTCTTCTAACTTCTTATCTTCCTTATAGTTCGAGTCCTTAAGATAAATAACTTCCCTTTTATATCCTAATAATTCTCTAAGGAGGTCTTAGTTAATAATATTATTAGAACTAACTTTATTATTCTGATTCCGAGCCTAGGACTTTTCTAGGTAAGCCTTCTCCTTTATATCTAAGACTTAATTCTAGAGGTAATTCGTAAGTTTAACCTAATACTTTTAATATTACCTGAGATACTTCGTAAGTTCTTTCTTATCTATTATTAGTAAAGTAGTAACTTTAGTAATAATAGTAAGATTGTTTTATAATAGTCGACTAAGTAGAGCTTCCGAAAGAGCTCTAAGTCTAGTTATAGTTATAGTAGTAATAAACAGAGTATAAGTTCCTAGATATCTTATGAACTGCGAAGTAGCCGGGATCTTTTACTAAATATAGTCCGATATATACTTATTAAATAAAATACTGTTCTTAAGTTGATTTTTATCTATAAGAGTAGTATAGTTATTAAAGAAATAAGCGTTTATAGCCTTCTAGTTAAGGTTCATAATTATAATTTAAGAACTTTATTAAGTGAAAATTAATTCGGCAGGACTCTTCTTATTAGTTATAATAGTAAAGAGGCTAAGTAACTTATCGCTCTTAGTGTTATATTTACTATATAATCCTCTTCCACAGATATTTATTAGAAAGTATATTTTTTAAGCTTTAGTATAGTTAATAAGGTCCAACGAGTTATATAACTTTTATAACTCTTCTAGATAATTAGAAGTAAGTAAGTTAATATAAAATCTATAGAAGTCTAGGATATATTAATAGAGATTATTAGCCTATAAGCTAAGCTTATTAGTTAGAGAGGGGGTATAATAGTACATATCCGCTTTAGTAAAAACCTATGCTTAGATACTATTAAGACTTAGAATAATAAGGAATTCAGGATAGATAATAAGTCGAGTCTTACTATTATTACACGTAGTAACTATAGCTAAGTATAGTTCATAATTAGCCCTAAGGTACTATTATAAAATACTATATATTATATTATAGAGAAATATAGTTCCTTTATTCTTTAGGTCCGAGCGATAGTAGAATCTATATATAGCTAGTTCTTAACCTAGGATCTATAAGAGAGGATATAGCTTTCTGTCCTTTAGAAGAGTAGTAAAATATAATACTAAGAATATTCTACTAAGGTATATTAAACTATACGTAAGTAGCTTATAGTTATCTTATTAGTTAAGGTATTTACTTTAGTACTTAGTAGTCTATCTGTGTTATATAATCTTATTAGCGAACGTTACTAATACTTTAAAGTTAGAAGGGCTAAGGTAAACTATAGCCTTAGCTTTAATCACCGCTTTAGTCTTATAGAAAAAGTATATATACTTCGAGTTAATCTTAAAGGTTTCTAAGTCCTTAATATTTACCTTAATAAGATTAAAAGTATTAAAGAGATATATTACTGTATTTCTGCTATCTACTTTAATAAATATACCTAGGTATTTAGTATACTTATAAAAGTAGAACTAACAGAAGATATCCTTATTTATAATATTATTCTTAATAAAGCTAAGAAATCGCGCCTTTTTAGTAGTAGTAAGATCTAATTTAAATCGGTTCCTATACTTAAGGACGTACTTAATTAGGATAAGGACTATATACTCGTAGTTATTATTAAGCTTCTGATCCTCGAGCGTATATATAACTTTAAGAGAATAAGGTTTTCTAACTTGTGAGATTATCTTATAAGTAATAGATAGGTAGCCTTTACTTTTAATATCCTCGGGGGTCTTATTATAAGGAAGAATATATCTTAGGATAGTGTCTCTATTAATAAGATCTTATGTAATAGCCCGGATAATATTAATAAACTAGTCTTTTATATTCTAAGTAGCGAGAGTTATAATATTATTATTAGTAAGATTAATACTCTCGATCTTTTAAATTCGCTTCTAATATATCTTAAAAGCTATCTTAGTAAAAGCTTAAAGGTAAATATAGAATTTCCGGGAGATACTAGCTTCCTAAAGATCTATAGTAGTATATAAGCTTAGCTTATACTCCTTAAGTTTAGTAAAGTAGTAATCTAGGAGTTTAGAATAATTGTAAGTAAGACTAGTAATACTAGCTTCAGATTTCTTCTTAAGTGTATCCTCTAAGCTAAGCTTATAAGTAGTTTTAACTAAAGAAGTAGCGCTAATTAACTTTAATTATTCTTTCTACTAAAGTAACTCTTTTAAGGAAATACTTCTTTATTTCGAATTACTTCTAGTATCCTTTAATATACTAGTTTTTATAAGGTCCTCTAAGCTTAGTTAGTTATCTTAAGTAATAGCTTCTAGGCTTTACTAAGTAGCTGAATCTACTAAACTAGATAAAGTTTTTTATAAGGTTTCTACTTATAAGCTTAGCTTAGAAGATAGATTAGCTGCTAGGTTAGCTGCTTTACTAGCTCCGCTTCTATTATCCTATACCTCTTAGCTTAATACTAGTATAGTAACCTTTATAGCCTCCTCTTCTTTATTAGAAATATAGAACTTTAGTACTATAGCTTTATCGAAATAGTCCTTAAGTTTACTATTATTATTCTAATAAGCAGGAATAAAAAGTCTAATCCTAGATAGTTTTAACCTTACTATCTTTAATACTAACTTAGTTAGAATAACCTTAGCTTATTTAGAAAATACTACTATATCTTTTTCTAACTCTTAGTACTTTTTAAAATATATATAGATTATCTTACTATTTAGAAATAAATCAGTTCTTATACTTTTAATATAGGTTCTGTTTTTAAATTCTAAAGCCTCTTAAAATAACTATTAGTTTAAGGCTTAAATTACTTATAAAATATTAACTATCTTTTTAAAAATTATAATAAGGTTACTTAAGCTTCAGTAGCTTTAATAGTGTTTTATAATATATTCCTATTAGAACTTAAGTCCCAGCTAAGTAATAAGAAGTTATCTAAGTTTAGATCTATTTTCCTTAACCTTATTCTATTATTACTTATAGTTTTATACGAAAAAGTATAAGTATAAATATATCTTATGATACTCTTCCTTATTATACTTATTAAGCTTCTTAGTATATAATTCCGAAATATCCTACTAAGTAAAAGCTAATTCTCTTATTATCTTAATATGTTCCTTAAGACTAGTATTTACTAATATAATAATCACTACTTTCTATTCTAGTATAGATTTAGTTAGGACTTCTAAGATTTAATCGAGTTTATAGTATATAGTTCCGTTCTATTCTACCTTAATTTCAGACTTATAAGCCTAGCTTACGAGCGCTATAAACGACTTTTTTAGTATTAACTGACCCTTTTACTTTATAGATAAGATATTCTTTATTTTCTTATATTTAACTAAAAGTATAAGCTCGCTTTCTAATTTAGAGTCTATAGCTGACTTATTACTATTAATCGCAACTATACTAAACTTTAATTTTCTATCTTACTTAACTATCTTAGATAATAGTTTTCTAGCTTATAAGCTTAGCTTACGAGCTAGTAGTATTAATCTACTAGACTCCCTATTCCGAGCTATATTCGACTGAATTTATACTCGTGATCCCGGATTATAAAGTAGAATTACTATAATTTTTCTCGCTTTATACTTAGTAGCTACTAAAAGAAAATAATATTATTAGTGTAAAGTTTAAGTTCAGGAATAGTAGAGAATAAAGCTTATATAATTAAGCGAAACCTTATTTACTTAGGAAAAGTTAATTATTTACTTACAATCTGTAATAAATATAATCGACTTCCGAATTAGATATAGTACTAGTTCTCGCTTACTCCTGCTCCTATAGTTATATAATACTTACTACTTTTCCTCTTATAATCCTGCTTTATAAGTTCTTAAATAGAATTACTTATAGAAATAAATATAAGAAAAGAATAATAAGCTTTATAAGCAGGTATAAGAGAATAGTACTTCAAGAGGAATGAGATTTATATTCAAGAAGTATAATATAAATAATAAGATAATCTAAAAGAAAAAGACTAGTAGCTTAATAAATAAAATATTAATAATTAATAAGAGGCGTATTTATAAAGTAAGGTAAAGATAATAGGAAATAGTAAATTTAGAAATAAGAGAATTATAAGTAAAGGAATTCAAAGAATAGTAGAAATTCTCATTAAAATACAGAAAAAAGTAAAAAATAATAATATATATTCGTATCTTATCCCTAATTAGATTATAAGACGACTCTATCTTATAAAGCGTCTAAAATAATCTAATAGTTTACTCTCTCTGCTATTAGAAGTTATAAGACTAGTACCTAAGGCTATGAATTTCAATTTATACTTAAATAAAGTTAGCTAGAGTTTTCCTTAGAGTTAGTATACTTACTATTAGTATTATCTAAGCTATCTTCTAATAAAGATAAAAGAGGATTAAGTTCTAAGGGTATAAGTGTTAAGTATTATTAGAAGAAACGCTTAAGATAATTCGTAGTAAAAGTCCTATATAGTTAGACTCTATTAAGCTCTTTAAGATAGTAGTAGCTTTTATTAGTATCTTCTTCAGAGACTTAGTATAAGCTTATCTAGCAGTAGTCTAGTTTAGTATCAGCTAACTTATTAATTACTCTCTGTATATTATAGAGAAGAATAAGATTATTAGTTTTAATTAGTCTAGACTTTAGGACTCTTAATCAGTCTTATACTTCTATTATAAATTCTCGAAATCTCTTTTTCTGTAAAATAATCTCTTTTATATCTTTATTCTATAGCTTAAACTACTTACTTTATAATATAAGGAGATCCTTTTAGTTCTAAACTTTTTAGTAATCGAATATCCTTTAAATAGGGAATTTACTTTCTAGTAGTAATATTAGATCTCTTCTATATAAAAAAAAGAAAAGAATTACTCCTATTAGTTAGTAGATAGAAGTTTATAATATAAATAAGATTCTATGAAATTTCCTAGTCTATTAATAAAATCCTCCCTTTATTACTTTAGAGAGACTATTAAGAATATCTTAATATACTCTTTTAACTATTCTATTTACTTTAGAGTTATATACTAAGATCTGAACTCTCTTAATACTATATTTCTTTATAAATACTTTTATAATATCCTTATTTTCTAGTCCTCTATTAACTATAAGTCTTCTAAATAAGCTATAGTAACAGACTATATCTTCTTATAGAAACTTAGTAATCTCTTCAGCTATAGCTTATATAAGAGCTCTTCCTTCTAGCTATTTAGATAAGTCCTCTTTAGCTAGTATAAAGTACTTCTTCCTATTATCTAAAGTAAGAACCCTAGTAATATTAAGGCTAATATAGTTAAATATTCCAGATAATTAAGTAAAGTATAATAAGTTTTCTTCTTATCTTACTTTTCGTTTTTAGTAGTCTTTATAGCTTTTATAGAATACCCGGTAGTCTTTATAGAATCCTTTCTAATAGAATTACTTAGATAGTTAGAAGAAAGTCCTTTTAGGACTATAGTATCTGCTTTTTATATAGTACTCCTTAATTACTTTAAATCGCTTTATTCTATTATCTAGGACTAGCTAAATTATATTTCTATTATCTGTTTAGTAATAAAAGTTCTTATCTTATACTTAGTATAAGAGTATATTTATCTTAAACTTTTTATAGTTAGCTAATTTAATAGTTATAAACCTTTAGAGAATAATTAAAAAGGTAGCTAGTTCTTCTAATTCGTTAGAGTAAGTATCTTATAGAATCTAGTAGTTTAACTAGTAAGACTGGCTTATAAGTCCTCTACTAATTAAAGCGATAGAAAGTACTCTAAGCTTATTAGAAATCCATTTATTAATATTAAGTTTATTCTTCTTTATAATATTAGAAGGGTATTCTCTCTCTTACTAAGATAAGCTATTAGCTACTATATTCTTTATTCCTAGGATATACCTAACTTTAAAGTCTATTAGTCTTATCTAAGTAATCTAGTTTATTAGGAAAGCGCTAAGTAAATCGCTTACTACTTTATTAAGCTATTTAACTAATACTTTAGTATTAGTTTTAAGAATAAAATAAACTCTATAGAGCTCGCTATGTATCTTTTTTATAGCTTTTAATACTCCTTAGTATTCCCGCTTTATTATATTATACTTACTCTCTGCTATATTCTATAATCTACTTTTAAACTTAGCTAGATAATACTTCTTATCCTTATTAAGCTACTAAAGGACTGCTCCCTAACTAACTAAGCTTATATCTATAGTAAGGATAATTAGCTCTACCCTTGTACTATAATTAATCTTAATTAAAGCTAGAGCACTAAGAAAAGTATTCTTAAGTTATTTTATTATAAGCTTTTAGGTATCTTTCTAGCTAAACGTAATACCTTTCTTTATTATAGTATAGATTAGTATAGCAATTATAGAAAAGTTAAGAATCTAAATCCGATAGTAGATAATAACTTTAATAAACGCTCGGGCTTTTATAATATTATTATATTTTTCTTATTCGTAAATTTTAAAGACTTTAGCTATTTCCAGATACCTCCTATTATAGTCTATAATAAATCCTACTATCTTCAGTCTAGGTAAATAGTATTAAGACTTAAGGCCGACTATCGCTCTTACTCTCTTAAATCGAATAAGAACTTTATCTAGATTTTAAATATATTTTATAATAAACTATTAAATCCCTAGTAAGACTTCTTTATTATTATAGAATAACCTTAATCCCTTTACTCCTATATTATCTATATAAAGTAAAGCAATCTCTAGTATATAATCTAGTAAGACTTTATAAATAACTCAGATAAATTAAGTAATCGAGTTTATAGCTCCCTATAGTAGCTTAGTTATCTGCAGAAGACTAATAGGTGTATAAATAGCTATTATATCTCGGGATTTAAGAGCTAGCTTAAACTAGTTATACCTAGAAAATAAATCGATACTAGATACTATTATTAATCCTATAAATTTATTAGAGAATTAATTAATATTTAGTAGTATATTCATATCCTGAATTATTACTTAGTTTATTTCTATTATAGCTATAATTAGTCGATAGGATCCTTTCTCTTTTTTAGCTACTAAGAACTATTTATTCTAATAAAGTCTATAGTAAGGTTCAAGGATTCTTTATTTAAAGCGCTCTTTTAGTATAGTAATTACTTTTTCTTATAACGCCTTTAGAACTGAAAACAACTTCTCTTACTATACCTTATAAAGGATAATCTTAATTTCTAGTAGTAGTAAGACTTCGTGTTATATATAGCTAAGCTCTATCTAGTTGAAGGCTAAAGCTGCTTCCTTATTAAGAAGAGTCTAGAATAGTAGCTCTCTTTCTTATAGCTATAAATATTTCCTAATTATTAGTAAGTTAAACCTCTCTCTTATAAGCTTATATCCTTTAAGTAGATCTGAAAACTATCTAGTAATAAAGTCTTTGAATAGCTCTCTTAGTACTAGTAGTCTTACTTTCTTATCTCTTTCGAACTAGTTATCTACTCTTCTAAGCTTATTTTTATCTAAGTCCCTAAGATTAATAGGTTTAACCTTATCTGCCTTCCTTTTATATAGTATATTAATTTCTACTAGCTAGTTCTACTATAAATCTATCTCCCTTTCTTTTACTTCCTTATTAAAAAAGAATATAAAATCCTTCTTTTCTTCTTCTATTTAAAATATAAAAATCTCTAACTCTTTTTCTTATAATCCCGGATTATAAGCTTTCTTCCTACGCTTCTACCTCTTCTTTTTCTTTTTCGTTTATTTATTAACTCTATAAACCTCCTAGTGCTTAATAAGAATAGGTAATCCTAGCTTATTAGTGTCTAAATCAGAATAGAACTCTCCTAGGCCTTCTTTCGTACTAGTACTTACCTTAGTATTATATATACTAGTTAAGGGTTTTCCTAGTTCTCCCCGATCTCTGTGATATCTCCTATAATAATAACTTATCTAGTAGAATCTCGATTAGAATTTATAAATATTACTACTATAGCTCTAGTTCCCGGGTATTTAAATATAAGCTTACTTTCTAGGATAAAAAGTATACTTAGAAGAATATTATAAGATACTTCTTTAATTACTATAAAATCTGTATAATTCTTAATACTGCTAATATTAATTAGTATATTTTTAATATAGCTTAAAAAGCTGAAAGTATTACTTGTAATAGTTATGAAGCTAAGAGCCTTCTAAGTCAAGATTAGAAGTTAAGTAGTTTCCGCTATATATTTACTTATAATATTCACTTCTACTCTATAATCGATTATCGCTTAGGTTCTAAGCTTTAACTCTATAGTAACCTGAACCTTAGGTGTTTATATTATAAGCTCTAAACAGTTTTAAATAATTTCCTTATAATAAGAAATAGTAATAAAAAGGATTTCTAGTTTCCTTAATCCTTTACTAAGGAATTTAGTAAAATAAATAGCTCTAGTAATAAGTCAGTCTAAATCTTTAGATATATTAGGCCTTATTCTAGCCTCGCCTGTAAGTATAATATAGACCTCCGATCCTTCTTTAAATAAGATTAGAGGTATATTATAATTAAGTATCTGACTCTATTAAGCTTAGAGTCTAAATAAGTTACTTAGTTTAATCCTAAGTTCTTACCTTATAATATTAGCTATTATATCTTATTAAGTATTAACTAAAGTATAGGTATCTAACTACTTTTCTCTCTTTAGAATAACTAGGGCCTTAGTCTTTACTAATATAGAGAGGTTCTATAGCTTAGTTTCCTATATAATCTTAATTATTTATATTAGAGTATCCTTACTTAGATTATCTAGTACTATTTCCTCTCTAGCTTCCTTAACTTGTCTTAATTCTTAACTAGCTCTCTTAAGGATAATACTACAGTCTTTCTCCTTCTTAGCTTAATTTTTCTATACTTTTCTTAAGAAGCCTTATTATTTTATTTTCCTTAAAATAGCTTCTACTAAGACTTTTACTTCTTCTACTAATAGTTCCGAGAGTTTCGAAACTATAATAAAGTTAATTTTTATCCCTTTAAATATAGAAAGTTTCTTATTTTAGAGTATAGTAGTTACTAAGGTATTAGCTAGTTTATTTATAATCTTATACTTCTTCTAATAAGCTTTTCTAGCTTCTAAGTCAGAGTTATATTTAGTTCTGATAGTACTTAAGCGAATAGTAGTAACTTAGGACTATCTTACCTTCTTAGTAGTAAGTTAAGTATTATCTTATTAAGAACTAATATAAATTTATCTATACTTATTAATATATATAATATTACTATTTATATAGTACTTAAAAATTAGATAGTTATTTTAGTATCTGTAAGAGAGTGCCTTAAACTAGTTATTATAGAAGTTATAAACTAAGGGCTTATTATATCTTACTACTCCGATCCTTATAGTTCCTTTAAGGTCAACTAGTCCTCTACTCCTTGTATCCTAGGGATTATATTCTATATAGTAGTTGCGATTCCGTGTAATTCCTTAGCTTCTTAGTCTAAACTTAAGTATATAAGGAGTATTACTTAGTATTTATTAGATTTACTAAAGCTTAGAGTTTATTGTACTAATCTTAAGTTCTATTATTTTAGATACTAGATCTTTAATATCTTTCTTTTCTACTACTAGAGCGCTATAGTTAGTAAATAGAATAATAATTAGTTACTTTTTTATAGCTTCTATAATAGTTAGTACTTAGGTATATTCTTTAATAAGCTTATAAATCTCTTTAGTATATTTAGTAGTTAGCTTCTTCTTATGTTATAAGGCTTTAATAGTTTACTCGCTCTTAGTAGCTTTAAGAATAAATTCTTAGAAAGTCTTATAGTCTTTATAAGTCTAAGGCTTAGAATTATCTACCTTATAGTTCTTAATAACTTTAGCTCTTAGCTCTCTAGGTAGCTTAAGAAGGAATAGATATCCTTAATTTATTTCACTAAGGACTTACTTATTAAGTAAAGCTTCTAATACTTAGAAGTAAAGGTAATAGTATCTTTTAAACTTAGAAGTATTTCGCTTAGTTATAATAAATTCTTAAAGGAACTTTATAGTATTCTGAATTTATTAGCAGTTATACTTCTTAAACTCGACTTTTAGTATAGTAACTAAGATAGCTTATAACTTTTAGTCCTTCTATTTAAGAATTATTCTAATAATATTACGATAGATACTATTATAATAATAAGAGAGGCAGTTAATATACTCGGATTTTATAATAAAGTAATTATTATAGATCTCCTTATATCTCTTAAGGAAGTCTGAAATATTAGCCCTGAAGAAGAATAGTATTCCTCTTAAACTTAAGAGTAGTATTCTTCTTTTAAGGAATTAGTTAAGGTCCTAAGTAGTAGATATATTAGTTATATTCTCTTATACTATTTTAAGAGTAAGAGTTAAAGATCTTTAAGTATTCTAAGATTCTATTAATAAATTAGAAGTAAAGAATATATCTAAAGAGATAAAAGATAAGTTAGAGTAAGCTTTAACTAGTTCTAATCTTATCTCTTCCTAAATTTTTAAATTTTTAAAAGAGAGAGATAGAAACTATTCGAATAAAGAAGATATATATTAATTCTTAGATATTATTATCTGAATTTATTACTATATTTAACTACTATCTAACTTATAATCCTAGTTTATAAGTTACTTTTAGTATTTACTATCAGTCTTATTAATATAAAAAATAATCCACTTCCAATTTCTTTTTAGCTATTTATAAGCTAAAAACAAGTAGTATTATTAGTAGAAACCTTAAAATTAATAAATTAAACTACTGAAATACTTCTTTTTATAATATATCCTAGTTTTCTAAGTCGAAGCTTCTTATAAGCGGACTTTTAACCGGATAATATTACTAAAATAAAGAATTTTAAAGGATTTTAACTACTGACTTTAATTTCCTTTGTTATAAAGTATTAGGCTCGATAGTACTTAAGGGATACTAAATAGTCCGATAGAATAATAGGTCTAGCTTCGGAAATAAATATAAAGCTATTACTAGACTTCCTAAGAGATTTCCTTATTTACTGAAGTTATTTGTTTTCTTCGCGCTAATCCGAGGTACTATTTATTTCTAGGAGTATTAATATAAACTAGTAATAATTATTTTATTAGTTTAATAGTAAGATAATTTAAATAAGTTAAAAAGTTACTATAAAGTTATATAAAGATAGAATCCTCACGATTTATCTCCCTGCGTAAGTCACTAATATAAAGGCTATATAAAAGAAGGAAGCCTAAGGGGTCGAATAAAGAAGTATTAGAATATACTTAAGTTAGGATTAAAAGAGAAAAAGTCTTTAATTCTCTATTGTAGTATTAAATAGAGGTTCTTATAAACGACAAATGTCGCTAACGTAGGGTCTAACCTAAGGCCTTAAGGCACTAACTAAAGTAGGACGAAAGTTCGTTCTACACTATTAACAGTCGTATAGCTCGTATAATAAGCTATATAACTTTTAATCTAAAGTTTAACGTACTTTTTATAAAAGCCTCTAAGGTATAAAAAGCAGCGAAAAAGAATAAAAAGGTATTAATACCTAAAGTTTCACTAGTAACTCCTAAGGCTATACTTAGATCTAATACTAGAACTACCTTTTTCTTTAACTAGACCCTTACTAATCCTCAGATATTACCTTATACGAATCGCTTGTCGATAGCCGAGTATATAATAAGGCACTTCCTAAAGCTCTCTATAGTATGTAAAGCTCTTAACTAGTAGGTTCTAAAGGAAGATAAAAAAGTTATTATTTTTTACTTATAGCCTATAGTTTAAGCGTAAGTACTACCCTCGTCCTTTCTAAGGCTTAAAACCTATAGTATATAACCTTCTCTCTAATTACACTTTATCTCTCGATCCTTATACACTATAGTCTATAAGAGTTATTATTCTATAGTTTCCTACTACGAGTCTTAATAATACACCTTCTATTATTTCCATATTATAGTATAGAAGAGCTACCTATTTATAGCCTTCCGCTACCGATTCCTTATACTCCCCTCCTGCCTTTTATATACTATAGTTTATAATAACTAACCCCGCGCCCTCTTACTACTACTAACCTTAATTATAGTCGCCTTAAACAATTCCTTCTAATAGTTAGGATTCCCTCCTTATCTATAAAGTCTAACTACTTATAAACTAAATAAGTTAATCTACTCTAATAATTTCATAATCCAGTCTCTCTAGAGAAAGTTTTAATTATATTAATATAACTCAGCTTATACGACTTAAATTTCTACGACACTTATTATTATATAATTATAATTAAACTCCTATTTAATATGAATTCTACTATTTAAGCGTTTAATCGCTTATATCAGATTAGTTAAATATTTAAGCAGTTAATTCTTATTATTATACTTAGCAGCACGTATAATAGCGACTAATAGGCACGGAATCTCACTCGCCTTAAGCCGCAGATCCGTGCTAAGGCTCGTTTCTTAGATAGTCTTAAGAATAATAATAAGGATAAGCTTATTAATACTATAATTAATTAGTAATTCGGGTTCCCGCTTAATACTATAAAAGGTAAGAAGGTTATAAGCTTAACTAGAAAATATAAAACAAATATTTCTAGAACTAAGAAGCGACTCTTTAAAGAGTAGTAAAAGGCCGCGTAAAAGAAGTAAAAGAGAAGCTATATTATAGATTCTAGTAAGTTCAGCACTTAAAGCGTTCTTTTATAAGTAACTAACTAGTACTTATCTAGATTCGGACTCGCTAGTACGTGCTAATAAGGCTAATAATAATAACACTAAACCTTCTACTCTATGCCTCTTATATAAGAAGATTAAGTTATCTACCCCTAGTGTAAAGGCTTAAGATATTCCTTATAAGTAGGAACTATATACTACAGTTAATAAGAGCTCTTCTAATATCCTTATAGTAAAGTCTTAATTCGCTAGACGTAAACTAGTTAAAGACTCTAATAATAATAATAACCCTACCCTATAACACCTAGCTAAGAAGATAAAGAATACCCTCTCTAAAGTAAACACTATTAATAGTAAGTCTAATAAGAATAACACCCCTCTACTAGTAAAGCTCTCTAAGCTAAGTAAGAAGCGTACTTCCTTTACTTAGTTAATATAGAACAATACCCTTATAGCTTTTAAGTCGGCTCCGCACTCTAAGGAAGTAACCCCTGCTAATAAAGCTTATTCTATATCTAAGGAGATAACTAGCCTGTTCCTACTATAGGCTCTAAGTAACTTTTCTCTTAACCCTGATATTCCCTCTCTAATAACTTTTACTAAAAAGCAGAGTATAATATACTCGCGATTTTCTAGATAAAAGGTACTTTTACCTCTAAGCGAAAGAAATAATAACAAGAAACCGGCTACTCGGAAGCTTTAGTAGTTATATAAGTATCCTTTAATAGACCTTCAGCCGCTGCTTTAGCTTACTAAACTTATTAAACCTAGCTATATAAGTCTAAGTAAGGGCGCTATATAGATATTAAGGTCGTCTATCACTTAAGCTGGGATATAGTTTAACTCTTAAGAGAAAATACTTTATAATATTTATTTTTATAGTTTTTAAAAGTAGTTTTTCTTTCTACTTTTAGTATATATATTAATAATAACGATCTAGTATACCTAAGAGATATTTGAACTATTAAGCTCTTCTTTAATATAAGCAGTCTTAATAACAAATAATAAACCTTTTATATAACTTACCCTTATTAAAGTCTCAGAGTATAAGTAAGAAGTAGTATTCTCAGTTTCTACTTGTATCCTATCTGCGGGTATAATACAATAAGATTACTTATATTACGCCTTATTATCCGCTTCTACTTATATTATTATAAAATACTCTTACCCTATTACTCTTTTGTTTTCCTCGATCTCCAGGTCCTATAGAAGTTCTAATACTAGTACTACTTTAAGTATCTTCTCGTTCACTTTATACTATACTTAAACCGATCGCCTTATCTATATAGTTATCACTTATACCGCCTCCTTATTTATCACGTATAAAAATACCTATTTATATTTAACCCGGTTATCCTAACGTAAGAGGCTTTATAAGAACTAGCTAATATAAATATTCAGCCCTTATACCTCTCTTAAGGTACTTATATATTAAAAGTCATATTACCTCGAATTTAATCGCTATAAGACCCTAGGATTATACTCCCTTAATTGAATTAGTCCACCTTTTCAATTATTATATAAAACAACCGGTATATACTAGCTAAGTACTAATATATAGATTCTATTAGTATTAATATTAGCTACTTAATTACTCTTAGTTTAAAGTACCTACCTAAGTATAATAAATTAACCTAAAGTTAGTCCCTAGTAGTAATATATAAGTAGTCACGTAATACAAGCTTTACAATTACTCGATTAACTAGTGTAATAAGCCACTATTTAATCCTAATACTAAGGCCAGTAAGCGTATTTAACCTCAAGCGAGGTATTCTATAATAACTTATAAAGACAAAATTTATCCTAATCTAAGGCTTAGCAGGCTTCATAGGTCTTATCTCCCTCTATAGTCTTAGGGTTCTAATATTATTCTAATATAACTATATATATAATATAATATAGACTAACCGGATTAACTCAGCTATATAGCCAAGACTTATCTTTATACCGCTACTTATATACTACTCTAGCGTAAGTATTATACTACCTATAACTAGCAGAATATAACTATTATATACTATAATATATATTATATACTTAGATTAATCTACCTTTACACTTTATATATTATAGTATTTAAATATTTAATAGTTATAAGCTTTTACACTCTAGTATATAAGGCCTAGAATAACTCATAGTTAAGTCTTAATCTAAGGTAAGGTTTAACTATAACTAAGTAGTTATAGTATAAAAGTATTACACTTTACACTTATACTTATAATATAGCTTTTAGTACTACTTATCTTATTATTAGAAGAGATAGATTACTATTAAATAGATAGTAGAGTTTATTTAATACTCTGATCTATAATATATAACTTATTATTTTAAGACCTTTTCTTTCCTAGAGTAAATATTCTATAATATATAATTTTTCTAAGTATAAATACTAAGGGTTTTAAGAGTAAGTAAGTTACCTTATAGTATAACTATAGTCTTTATTAACTATTATGTTTTATTTTAAGTCTAAAATAGCTTACTATTTACTTTTATTCTATAATATCTCTTTCCTTTAAATCACGTAGTATCTACTTTCTAGTATATACTCTAACCTGTACTTTATATCTGTTTTATTAAGATTTACCTTTTAACTTCAGATTTACTACTAGATTAACTTCTTACTTTTCTTTGAAATAAGTCAGACCTACTTAGTAAGTATAACTACTTGATCTAAGAGTTAATACTTTCTAAATAAGCTAACCTTTAAACTACTTATTTATCTAACTATAAATATATATTTTATCTCTATCTTTCTTTTCTTCGATTTTTAAATAACTATTTTCGTTAATTATACTCTATTCTTATATTTTCCACCTCCGAGCTAGGTTTATTCCCTTTTATATGTTATACTATAGTATATAAAAGCTACTCTCGACTTTATCGCTTCTATACTACAGTTAATAAGAGCTAATACTATAGCTTAAGTTAATAAGAGTAAAAATAAGGCTATCTCCCTAATAGTTAATAACTAAGAAAATAGTAATTTAAGTAATAATACTAAAAAACTAACTACTTAAGTGTTTACTACTAAGAAAGTATCTATTACTAAGGCCCCTATCGCTAAGCTAAAGGACCCTAAGGATAAGGCTACTATTAAGAACCTATCCCTAGTTAGTAAGCTAAATAAAAAAGAAAGAAAAGTAGATAAGACTAAAAAGAAAGAGAAGAAGTTAAAGAAAGGAAAGTAAAAGACTATAAATAAAACTAAAAAAGAGAAGAAGTCAGAGAAAGAGAAGTAAAAGGCTATAAATAAGACTAAGAAGAAGAAGAAGTCAGAGAAAGGGAAATAAAAAGCTATATCTAAGACCGCTTATAGAACTTTATCTAGACCTTAGATATAATAGTCTGACCCTAAAGACTCTTATCTATCTAAGGTATCTATAAAGTATAAAGATACCGAGATAACTAAGAAGGAGATTAAAAAGCTAAGAAAGTCTAAAGAGAAGCGGAAGTAAGAGTCAGATCTAGTTAAAGCAGATACTAATCTCCCTTAAGTTAAAAAAGAGAAGACTAGTAAATTAATAAACATTGCTCCTTCTAAGGATATACTTAAAGATAACTCGAAGGAAATAATAAGAAGGGAGACCTCTAAAAAAAGTACTAAGATAAAAGGGACCTTAATAAATAAAAAAGAAGAGATAAATACCTCTAACTATATATTCTTCTAAAAGATATAGGAGGCTAATAGCTGGCTAACCCAGTAGTAAATAGCCCCTTTTAAAGCTAATATTAAAGAGTATAAAAAGTTAAACTTTTCATATACTAAATAGTAAGTATAGTATTTTAAACCCGAAGTCGAATTATATTACTAACTAAGATAGGTTTATAATAGCGTTTAAGGCGTACTATTATAATAATACTAAATCATTTAATAAGATTATAAAAGCTAATACCCCGAATAAGATAAAGCAACTAAGCTCTAAAGTTATAAGCTTTACTAAGGAGTCCTAAGCTTAAGTCAAGTTTAAGATTATTATTACTAGAAACTACGCTAAGTTTACTAGTAATACAGCGCTTAAGGCAAAGCTACTTACTACTAGGGATTATAAACTTATTAAAGCTAGTAGTATTAACTCGATCTAGGGTATTAAATATTCTATAAAGAATATAGTTAAGTCCCGTAAGAATTAGAATAGCTAGAATCTACTAAGTAAGGTAATTATAAAAGCCTAGTAGCTTATTCTAGAGAAGGACGCTACTATTAAGACAGATAAGCTTACTATTACTAAAAAGAACTCTTCAGCTAAGTAAAAGTTAGTTAAGCTAAAGGAACTTACTAAGTGTAATAGCACGGTTTAGCGTTAGCTAGCACGTGAGCGAAATAACCACGGATCAGGTGATAACCTCTCTATTAGCGCGAATATCAAGCTGAGGAGCCCTCGATTCCGTGGAGGGCGCTCGAGCCTATATAGACAAATTCCCCGGGCTATTCCCGATTAGGCCTAATTACACTTGACGTAAAACTTGACGTAAACTCCCATAGTAGCGTAGAGCTATTTCCCTTTGCGTATAACTAAGTGGGTAACTGTCGGTAAACCCCTTCAGAGTTAACCGAGCTCTACCGAGTCTTACCGAGCTTTGCCGAGCTCTAGACTCTTCCTAATCGGGTATAGTAAAGAAGTAGTTACCACTACCTTTACATACTACAGAGAGAGAGAATCTCCTATATAAAGGGGTAGCGTACTCAGTAGTACGGCCTACAGTACTAAGTCTACGCCTACAATCCCCATATTTCTAACAAACTATGATTGATTATGACTTATGTCACTGTTTTGTATGCTACCTAGGCAGGGTACCTCCAACCCGAGTTGAAAAGAAAGCCTAGGTATCGTACGACGCCTCTCCTTTGACTCGGATAGAATAACAAAAATATAAGGCATGTTTGGCCCAGTCGGTAGAGCACTGGTGTCCACTAATAGTGTAAATTAAAGCAGCGTCTCAAAAGATGGCGTGGCTATCGGCGTCAGTATTAAGTGGCTAGCTAGTTGACAGGTCCGGAACAAACACCAAAACGAATATCCTAGGAAGTTATTTTCACAACACACAATTGTCTAAATGAGATTTTATCTTCAGTGTATATTCAAAGATGTTAGTTTTAACTTCTGTCAATTTTCGGTTGAGTTGTGTTAGAGAAAAGATGAGGTTTCTGTGGTTCTTTCACGATGCGGGATCGCTAAACTCAGCCACATATACCGACGCCGATAGCGTAGATCAACCCCTGCCGACTCGGTTGCCCACAAATGACTCCATTCTGAAGTTGAGATGACTTTCTGGCTTAAGCATCTATTTCTTCAATCTCCATCAAGTTTGATATTTTGGCTTCGTAACATCCAGATATCTCCCTTAATACGTGTCTCTTGCTCTAGCATCTTTTGCTAAATCAATTGTATCTCAAATCTATTTGCACCCTCTTAGAGAAAAAACAATGGCGCATCTCAATAGCCCTACCAAGTCCACTGATTTAACCCCTCCCTGGACACCTAGCTCCTGGACCAGTAAACCCATCAAGCAAGACGCTATCTACCCAGACCGCAAAAGCGTAGAGAAATCCCTCTCCAAGCTTGAACGCCTCCCTCCCATCGTGACGCCCACCGAAATAGAAAAATTAAAGGCCAGCTTACGAGATGTGGCTCTCGGCAAAGCCTTCCTGCTCCAGGGCGGCGACTGTGCAGAACTCTTCGACTACTGCGAGGAGAATGCTATTGAGTCAAAGATCAAATTGTTACTGCAGATGAGTTTGGTCCTTATTTGGGGCTCAAATAAGCCCGTGGTTAGGATTGCGAGGATGGCTGGGCAGTATGCTAAGCCTAGATCTAGTCCTACAGAGCTTGTTGATGGGGTTGAAACTCCTTCTTTCAGAGGAGACATTTTGAATGGATTTGAAGTTAGTGAGAGAGCTCTTGACCCAGCGCGTCTTGTCAGGTAAGCTCTTCTTCAGCACACTGTACCTGGTTCTTCCTTTTTGTCTTTTGCTTCCCCGTACCCCTTAGCTGACTTCAATAGTGCCTACTTCCATTCTGCAAGTACATTGAACTTCATTCGGGGCTCTATTGGTTCTGGAATTGCTGACCTCCATCGTCCCCTCGACTGGGGTCTCGGTCATGTACGTGACCCGGAGCTCCAAACCAAATACTCCTCTATCGTCTCCTCTATTACCGACTCCCTCCGCTTTATGCGCACCGTTGGCGCAGACACAGCCGGCCAACTCCAAACTGTAGACCTCTTCACAAGTCATGAAGGTCTCCTCCTAGAGTACGAACAGCGCCTCACCCGCCTTCTCCGAAACCCTACAAAACCTCTCGACTCAAACTCACGTGCTTTCGGCCAAACAGGAGATAATAGTACTAAGTCTTACTACAACACCTCCGCACATTTCCTTTGGGTAGGAGACCGCACGAGACAGATAGACGGCGCTCACATCGAATATTTCCGCGGCATCGCTAACCCAATCGGTATCAAAATCGGCCCTACCACCACCCCATCTGACCTCCTCTCCCTCCTCCGCACCCTCAACCCCTCTATCGAGATCGGCAAAATAACGCTCATTACCCGGTACGGCGCGTCGAAAGTGCGGTCCCTCCTCCCCACGCACATCCGGACCGTCGAAGGCAGCGAGTACGCGCGTAGCGTAGTCTGGCAATGCGATCCTATGCATGGGAATACGAGGTCTACGTCTACGGGGATCAAGACCCGACAGTTTGCGGATATTCTAGAAGAGTTAAAGGAGACGCTTAAGGTTCATAGGGAGGAGGGGAGTTATCTAGGAGGTGTACATCTTGAGTTAACAGGGGAGGCGGTTACGGAGTGTACAGGTGGGAGTGAGGGGCTTAAGGAGGATGATCTTTCGCTGAATTATACGAGTTTTTGTGATCCGAGATTGAATGAGAAGCAAGCTCTAGAGCTAGCGTTCTTAATTGCGGGTCATTATCGGGGGGAGGAGGAGAAGAAGTTGTAGCGGTTGGGTCAGGTGATTGACTGGTTGGAGGCGTCTTAAAGCCACTGCTGTATCTCCTTATTCACGAATCAGAAATCTTCTAGCAGACGTCTCTCCTACAAGCCTCTTTGTCTTTAGGCGTCCCAACTATGTTTCAGGACGTTAATAGGCCTACGAATTCGCTGGTAGCTGCTCCCAGCTAGTCGATGACAGTACTCGCTTATAAGAAGGTCAGACCTTTTAAATTTATTATCACGACCTACAAGTAAGTCCCTCTTGTCACCCTTTTTGCCTATCTTAAATCTTTAGGTATACAACTGATTAAGCTATATTCTTCTAAGCCTGACCTTTCTGTCCCTAGTGAAAATCGCTTCTCGAACACGCCAGACGAGTCCTGGTCCTGCACCCACTTCTTCGTGTAAGAATCCTTACGCCTTAACCTTCTAGAGATGTTCGAACCCACGTGTTCCTGGACTTGGACTTGTTGTAGCAGCGATTGCAGCTACTCTGATTATTACATGGCCTTGCACTCATCCCAGTACTGCCACAACTTCGCCTTACTTAAGGTCTTTGACGTTATTAGTACCTTCAGTTGTGCCTCAACTGTTGTGGTCCAAAGGCTTAATTCTTAAGCCGGGCCACTAAAAAATGAATAAATATGCGTCAAACATAGTTTTGTGAGTAAGAGTGCAATTGTCCACTGGATTGCGGTAAGCAAAGGACGTTAGAGCCCAGAAACAGCGATATCTGGCCTCGGTGCCAGAGGTTCCCGACGGCATACGCTGTCCTAGAACAAGCCCCCGCAGTCAAATAAGAAGCCTGTATTAAAGCTGACAAGATTCACGAAAAAGAAAAAGACAATATATGTAACAGAAGAGACGGATTTGATGGTTGAAATATGAGCTGCCCTGCCAAGAAGTCAGCTCTAAGCAGCGTTCGAAGCCGCTAAAGCAGCAACCTTTGTGCCTGACGCTCCTAAGGCACCAACAGCTCAGAGCAGACGGGACAATCCTAGACTTGACGCGAAGAACATCACTGAACTGACAGTGATCAGCAAACGCGATTTCCACGTCCACGGCTTTCGCCCAGCACCGAGAACCATTGCTCCAGCTGCACGACCATTCGCTTCCCGATTTTTTTCGACCAGACGCTCTGCTGCCATGATCAATTGAGAGCCAGCCAACCGTCAACCAGCTCAGGGGCCAGCTTGCGCCGACCACAACAGATGCCCGCGAGCATCAACGACAGCAGCGCCAACAGAGCGTGAGCTTGTGCAAAGGTCTCACTATATTTCGGGAGTTTCTACCGTTCTGTCTGCGTGGGAAGGCTCACCATGGCCTGGCAGTCCCTCTCAGGGAGGGGGGCGGGCTCTAATGGAGGAGGTAATGGAGGCGGCGATGGTCCTCAGCAAGTGAACCAGCCGCAGGGCACAGAATATACTCTACAGGGTACGTGGAATCAATATGAGGCGCAGTGTGCTGGGGAAAATGCTAACTCTAGCTGGGCACAGGTGTCATGCGCTTCCTCCAAACCGAATGGCATAGGCACGAGCGAGATCGCAATAGTTGGGAGATCGAGAGGCAGGAGATGAAAGGACGGATCGCAAGGTTAGAGGGTAGCACGCGGAAGAGTGATGCTAGCAACAAGAGCTTGAAGAAGTATATCAGCATGTTGGAGAAGGCTTTGAAAGATCGGGATGCCCAAGTCAAAGCGCTCAAAACAGGCGGTGATGTGCAGGTCAAAGACTCTCCCAGCGACAAAGACCAAGAGCATCTTGCTGTTAAGAGAGAACGGCGTATGTATTTCCAAACTGTGTGGAAGCTGATGTGTAATATACTGACAGCTTACAGCATCTCAAGACAAACCTCATAATTCGTTTCTGGACACCGAGGGAGAGGGAGAGAAGGCAGATGATGATCCAGATCGTGGCAATCTGAAGAATTTTATGGACAAAACACAAGGAGAGCTCACCTACCTCATGGTGTCACCTTCGAATCCTCTACCACCTCGAGAGCTTCCACCTCCCGACGAGATACTTCTGCAACCTTCATATGGTCCAGGCCAGGGGCAACAAAGCCTGGAAGAGATATACCAACAACAAGCAAGGCAGAAGAATATGCGAGAGTCGAGCCTTTCAAGGCCGTCACCAACCCCCAATCACCATCCGCCTCCTATTCCAATCTCGAATCTGCCAATAAGAACCCAAGAAATCACAGTCTCACGATCACTCGCAGATCAACAACCATTACCTACGGCCACGGCGCAGGAATGGTCGTCTACTTTCCAGCTGCCAGAGCAGCCTGCGCAGGAACCGGCTACCAAAGTCAACCACAATTTTGACTCGTACGGAAGGGAGATTAATGTTGAGGAGGTCGAGAAGGAGCCAGTAACGGAGGCAGATGGATGGGACTTTAATGAGGCGGCGCAGTTCCCTGAACCAGAACCGAAGCCCTCGCCACAACGTCCCGATACCGATTTGTTCCCAATCGCTCAGGAACCGAAGTCTCCAAATCGTGGGCCAGGATCGCATCGAAGAAAGGGATCCATGTCAAGGCGGAAGAGTGCAGATCACGAACTGTTCTTGAACCAAGCGCAGAAGGTCGACAGCGGTAGTTTCAAGGTCAGATTTGGATTGAGGGGACATTTGGATGCCGTACGTTCTGTCATCTTTACTGGAGGTGGAAGCCCAGGAGAGCCAGAGATCTGTACGGCTGGAGACGATGGAACAATAAAGCGCTGGATCATACCTGCAAGATACGAAAACCAGGGAGGAATGCATCACACGGCCAATGATCTGGACATCCAAAGTTATTTCACGCACCGAGGTCATACAGGCGCTGTGATGAGCCTCACTGCTTGGTCACCATCACAGAATTTCTCCAGTGGTGGAAGAGCACAGGGTGATGGATGGATCTTCTCCGGCGGCCAAGATGCGACTGTCCGAGTCTGGGAACGTGGACGAGTTGACCCGAAGGCGACTCTTGATGGCCATACCGATGCAGTTTGGACTGTATGTGTGTTGCCAGGGACCACAGGTGCTGTTTTCGGACCCGCAAACTCGTTTGGTGGCCCCGACCGCATAATTCTGGCAACCGGTAGTGCAGACGGAACTGTCAAGGTTTGGTCTGTCAGTGCACCACCACAGTTGATGTCACCACCTGCACAGACTGGAAGTGCCTCGCGAAGAGGAGGTCGCGTTCGAGGCAATTCCATGTCGTCTGGATCCGGATTTCCTTCTTCGCCGCAACCTAGTGTTGCTTCCAACTCGCCTTTCCACTACACTTTAATCCATTCAATATCTCGAGAGAACAGCACAGCCTCGCCAACATGTATCACACCATTATCCACTTCAGGTGATACGTTTGCTGTTTCATATTCCGATGCCGCCGTTCTTGTTTACGACACTCGCTCTGGAGAGGAAGTTGCTGCTATGGCTAGTCTTGAGACCTTCGATCACACTGATGCCACCGGTGTGAATGCCATCGTCGCAACAACTGCTGGGCTTGAAAGCTCGCTGACGTTCGACTCCAGTCGTGGTCTGTCAGAGGAGGAGGGTGTGGTCGGAGGAGCTACTGGGTCAAGTGGCGGAGTTGAGGGTACCATTATTTCCGGTCATGAGGATCGATTTATCAGATTTTACGACGCAAATAGCGGTAAGCGCCCCAAGGTTGAGTCTCCCCTTCCAAACGCAAATTCTCATTATGTCCCAGGTCAATGCACATATAATATGCTGGCACATCCAGCTGCTATATCTTCTTTGTCGCTGTCTCCCGATGGCCGAGAATTGGTGTCCGCTGGCCATGACGCGAGCTTAAGATTTTGGAGTTTGGAGAAGAGAAGTTGCATCCAGGAAATTACCAGCCATCGACTCATGCGAGGAGAAGGCGTCTGTTCTGTTTGCTGGAGTAAGGATGGAAGATGGGTGGTCAGCGCTGGTGGCGACGGTGTTGTCAAGGTTTTTGCGAGATGAGTGGAAAATACCCGACCCCCAACTCCTTTTCTGTGTTGTATTTCGAGAACGATATTTTCGCATGGCATGCCTGGTATGGGATTGACTGTGCAGCTCTTGCATTGCTGGGGGTTAGTTAGTAAAGACTGCCATCTTTGAAACGATGCAAGATGAGAGAGAGCAAGCTTTTAGTTTAGAACCCCGGCCATGGGGCACCTTACCCAAACATTTTGTTTGGGGCGGGTGGAAAGGAATAATAATTGTACAAAAGGACTCTTATTCTTTTGACCTTGATTTATCTAGCCACTCTGAGCATATATCCGTCGGAGATTTAGGCCCTTCACTCCAAAGAATGGCACAATTCTTCCGAGCATGATAGATAATCCCCTCGCCTTGCAGTCGAAGTCGCTATCAGGATGCTCGGGTAAGGTCAACACGGCATCTATGGTGCAAGTGCTTGGCTACGTACAGTAACCCCACACTCCTCCGCACCCCGCTCTCTGACGGCTGTTGCTCACTGTTCGATCTTCCGCTGCATAACTTACATCACATACATCGCATACATCTCCGCGAGCGAGCGACTCTTCCGTCTTGCCGATCTGCAGCGAAAACTATGAAAGCTATATATGCAAGGTATAAACTCCTATGAGGATGGAGACGGAGTCAGAAGAAGCCAGGTACGCTGAGCCGAAGAAGCGGCGAGTTCTTGTGAGTGCAACGCTTCGGCTTGGTATTTCCTGACGACGAAGCCCGGCAATGCTGATCAGTTTCTCGATTGTCAGAAAGCTTGTACGGCATGTAGAAACTCCAAAGTAAGCTTATCTCATCTAATCTTAACATTGTGGTCCTCATCCAAATGTGCTCCGTGCTAACTGCCGACTTTGAAGTTGAGATGTGATGGAGGAAAGCCATGTACTCGATGCAGAAAGGCCAACGCCTGGTGCGATTATGTGAGAACCGCCGATGATGCTCTGATTCAGTAAGTCTTGGGGCACTTTTGTCACTTTATGTTCTGTTCCCAAGATATTTACTCTTCATCGTAGGAAAGTCGCGAGGCTCGAGGAGGAACTCACAGCACTACGGAACTCGGCTCCTGATACCTCAACCGCAGTGACTCTGCTGCAGTTACAACAGCAGCAACAGCACCAGCAAATCCAGAATAGCATACCTTCTATGTCGCCTTCGTCGTCGTATAATCAAGTACAGTTACAGTTTGCGAATGCGGGAAGTCTTGCTTCAATTGGTTTGACGAGTCAGGCGCAGGTTGTTCCGCCTCCTGACATTATTCCAATTCAGCCTCCGCTCCTAGGAGATAGTGGATATGCGGTTCCGCAACCCGGTTTAAGCTTGAAGCGGAGGAGGAGAGATTTTGAGTTGACAGTAGAAGCTACTGCTGATGCTGTGAGCAAGGGGTTGGTCACTGTGGGTGATGCGTATCTGTATTTCCAGACGTTCTTCCAAGGATGTGTAAGTTGAGTTGATGACATTCCTGAAGAAGGATTTTAGAGCTGATGCGATGACAGGATCGATACGTCCCTGTGTTTGATCCGGAATACGATACCTTTGACAGCGTAAGGCAGAAAAGTGCGATGCTGTTCGACTCAATCTGCGCAGTAGGATGTCGAGCTCAACATGGTGAGATTTTCCCTCGCACAGAACAGCTCTTTGCTTATACTAACCCCATCAGGTCCGGGATCCGACCAATACCGGATTCTCACCAACGCAATCAAATCCCCAATCTGCGAAGTGATGCTAGGAACGGTCTCTAAAACAATTGAGACCGTCCAGGCACTACTTATCAACGCATGCTATTCTGAGAAAGGTTGGCTGTTAACCAGCATGGCGACTCGGATAGCCTTGGATCTGAACTTACCTGCTGCGGTCAACAGACTGTCGAGTCTCATGTTGCAGGCTGAGAAGAGAGATAGAGAAGAGGAGGCGAAACTGATGAGAGAAGCGAGGGTGTGGTTTGGGAGTTTTGTGTTGGAGCATATGTAAGCTCGCTCCCAGAATCCGGGCTAGAATTTTGGTATGAGTACTGACAGTGAATGGGAAGATTGAGTTTAGATTGTGGAAAGCATCCTGGAGTGAAGGCTGTGGATGGGATGAGGAGGTGTCGAGTACTGCTGGGGCATCCAAGTAGAACTATGCTGGATTTCAGACTGCTGGCTCAAGTTGAGGTCTGGCTCCTGGTCTCGATGATATGGTGATATACTGACAAGAAGTAGTTGAATGCAATTCGAGGTACGTGACTTCTCCATGTCTTGTTGCTTCCGCTGACCGGTTCAGCACTTGCACAAGAACGTCTTGTGCCTAAGACGGGAAGCGAGAATTATTTGAGTGATGAAGAAATGACCGAAATTGTCCAAGAGACCAGGGTTGACTTGAGTGTTTGGTTGAGGTACTTCCTTTGTATCCCACACCAGCAACATTCAACAGCTTGCTAATATGTGCAGTGACTGGACCAATCTTGTTGGTATGTTGCAGCACCAATCCAGAACACTTGCGTCACTCGAAAGACTGACAGAATGCACAAACAGAGTCGCATATCGATAAAGAAGAGGAGAGAGCGAGTCTAGAAATCAACCTCAAGATCCAACGAGACTGGTCCGAAATGACCATGCTATGTCAAGGACTGCAGGGAATGGGAATTGAAAACGTCGCGTAAGTACTCTGAAAATAAAACTATGTGGCTCAGCTGACTATCGCCAGCATCATGTCCGACTCCCAGCAGAACCTCATCCGCCTAGCAAAAGTCAGCGCACAGCGACATCTCTCAATCATCCTCTCGAACCCCGAATTATATATTGCTACCTTCCGGTATGGAATGGATTTCGTGTGGGGTATGTCTGATTCCCAGTACAATTATTTCATATCTCAAGTAGAATGTACTGACATACGCACTACTCTCAGCAAAATGCGCCTTCTCAGTTCTCCTCCTCCTCAAACTTGCGCGACTCCTCCCTTCCTCCTCAACAGACATGTCCAGCCTAATCACCTCCGCCAGAAGCTTACTCTCACACCTCTCGAAAGTCCGTGGCTCCAGCAACATATACTACCGGATCCTCTGCCTGAGCGTTGAGAAGTGCGAGAAAGCACTGAATCTGAACGGTCTGCCTGTCTCAAGTAGTGGGATCGGAGCTGGTGTTGGGAATGAGGGAGGAGGGGAGGTGGATGCTGAGGTGGATTTCCAGAGTTATGTGCCGAAGGAATTTATTATGGACTGGAGTTTTCCGGGATTGACGTTTTGTTGGATACCGTTTGATTTTCAGGACTTGTTTATGGATTTTGGAGGTGGGTTTGGGGGTGTGCCGGGGTAGCTGGGGGTGGAAGGTGATGATAGGTGGTGGATTTGGACAAAATTGGCAGAGAATGAAGACAATGAAGCTCATAGAATGTGACGCAAGCTGTATGTGACATTCAGACGATATATTCAGGCGCATGCGGTATGCAAACATAGAGGTAGAAGGAAAGGCCATGCAATTTGAAAACGAAACGCTCGCCCTTCCCCATAAAGATTCCGCAACCGGTTTCGTGAAGTTCATAGATCCCGTCATTGGCTGAGCGACCTGCACTCAGCACCCGAACGACTTCCTCTCCCTCCCACAGATGCGTAGTCCTCCCCGGTGTACTTCCATCATGTACTTCATGTTCAACTCCCCCACCAAGTCCAATATTCTTCCCCATCCAAGCCCCCGGCCTGTCCCGAGCCACTCGCATCCTCTAGACGATAGGCTCGTAAGATCCACTGCTAGAAGCAGTACGTCCGAAGAAGAAATAGATAATCAAGCCAACGATTGGGAAGAGGAAGACAAGGAGACACCAAAGCAGCTTATTGAGGGCTGGGCGACCAGATTTGAGGATCTCGACTGTGGGGGTAGAAAGAAGAAGAATTAGCTACTATCCTAGGATTCTGAGAGATAGTGAAAGGAGTGCGATAGAATAGGAGGGGAAGGGAAATTCATGGGAGGGAGGGATTTAGGCACGTACTGAACGCAATCACATCGAGAACTAAAACAATAAGCCCAACGATCCCACCTCCACTGCCGTATTTCCAGGCGTTGCCGTGGGATGTCGCGAGCATCGTCTCCTCTGCCATGACGAGGGAGAAGAGAGAGAGCTGGAGGAGGATGGTAAGCGCTTGGGAGAACATATTTGCGGGATGTAGGGTGTTGTTGAGTTCGGGTGGTTTGAATCGTGAAGGCTTGATTTGAAGGTATTGTTGTGTTTGTGTTGGAGGAGCTGAAAAGAATAAGTAAGAGAAGAGGGGAAAAGAGGATGAGGATGTGATGTGACACAAAGAGCTTACCTTATCTGTTGTCTCGTCTCGACTCTCGTGCCCACAAGGCGATGACGTTGCGTGGCTAAGGCGAGAAGCGAAATATTGCTGTTCCAAGGAAAATGGAAATGCCATCCATCTGATCTCCATCGTACAGTACTCGCAACTGGCCTGGCCGTGGGTAAGCGACAATCGCGATAACGAAGTGGGGGCGGGCTTTGCAGAGTGGATTTCGTTTCTAGAAGGACTCTTACCAAAATGACAAAGTAAGTTAAAGATTTCTGAAGTGTGGCTTGCCTAAGTGGTACAGTATTGCTTCTTTATATACATAGGCTTTCCAATATTACTCGTCGGAACCTAAAGTCAATAGAGACGCAAAATCGAGGGGTAAAAAATGCGGGGTTGCCAAGAACTCCCTAGGAGCAGGAGGGAGAAAGAAGCGTATCATCCTTCTAAATAACTGCATTTACCGTCGTGTCGCCATGATGAGGGAGGAATCCCATTATGGCATGTTATAACATGCTTGTGTCAATCCTGCGAGTCAGTATAGTGATGTCCTCGGCAGGTTTCGAGGCTTTTCGCTTTGCTCATCGTTTAATTGTTTACATATCGCTTGGAGCTGACAGCACCAGTAATCTGCTTAGCAACCTCTCAACGTTCTGTCCAAGTCTAAGAAATTTATACATGAAACTTTGCATGCCAGAGCGCTTCACTTAGTTTTGCCTAACAAACTCGAAGCCAGAACAGTATCAAAAACCTGGCCAAGACGAAGGATAGCCTTCCGGCTGATCTGGTGATGCAGCACGATTCGACATCCATCAAGCTGAATCCCATGTTCAATGCCTATGCGACGAAACTCTTGAGCATCTCTCAAATCCAGCCACACAAGGTTCGTTCTTGTCCTCCTGCGTAGTCGTCCTCCTCTCACGATCCACATGTCAGCCACCGTTCTTGCGAGTCGATGAACTTCCGGAAGCTTGTTGAAGTTATCGAGAGCAGCCCAGTCCGCTGCACTTAAGACGACAGATTGCCTCATTCCACCGCCCACTCTCTTCCTGATTCTCCTTACTCTGTTGATGAAATTCTCGCTGCCAACAATCATAGCGCCCATGGGAGCACCTAAATCTTTGGAGAAATCCACGGAGACACTATCGAAACACTCAGCAAAGTCTTTCGGGCATCCAGCTCCAGCTGCAACAGTTTCCCAGAGTCTCGCTCCGTCAAGATGGACCTTGAGACCGTTGTTTCTCGCCCATAATGCTATCCTTCTACATTCTGACAGTGGATGAACCAAGCCAGAGATGGTGTTTTCCAAACTGATGTCTGTCGTCGGGCTCTTGTGCACATCGTCAGTCAGAACCACTTTGGCTTTATATCCTCCAAGGTGAGAAATTCCCCAGCGCCACGGAAAAACAGCTTACTTTATATTTTTTTAATAATGTGGCAGGGCCACCTGATTTTGGTGCTTAGCGTAGTGGATGGAAGTCACGTTACCGGTGCAGCTGGCCGGTGGTACTTAGAGATTCTGAACTGTCACTCCTTTGGAACATCATGATTAATAGCATTACCTAAGATTATCACGATAACTACGCTTTTTAGAGAGATTCTATCTAATCCATTCTCTTCTCCGCCCTTTATTTGACAAACCCCACACTTCAGATATGTGATATCTCGACATTTGCTTAATCCGCTTCTTTGTATCAAAGTAATCCTTGTGCCTTGAATTGCTAACTCTCTTATTGTGTGGGTGTTCGAGTCGCGGCCCGCCACAGTAGGAATGGGCTGGAAGGTAACGCGGTAAACTTTCAATACGAGAGAAAGTAACGTGCCGGAAAGATACACATAGAAAGTAATACGCTGGAAAGTTATCTTAGCACGACAGGGGGTTAACAGTGGGCCTCGTACACCCCCTTGATTCTGCTGTATTCTATCCCTTCGTCCGCTGAGACACTGCCTAAGCTAGCAGGGAATAAGGAGTAGGGGTTTTAATTGGTTATATCACTGAACGATAGTTGAGCCTTATCTCCGGGCGAATAAGAAGGCTTTATTTAGCTTCCCCTGCTAGCGCGGGCAGTATCTCAGCGGATAAAGGGATAGCTATTTATAGTAATAATTTACTATCCAGAAAGTTCCCTCTTTCTTAATCTAACCTTTACTATTCTTTCTAGTATTATATCTTTAAATCTATTAATTAGCTTAATAGAGATTTTGTTTTCCTAGATATCTAGAATATTTACTTTTAAGTCTTCTAAAGTCTAGCTACTATAAGGATTTTTATTATATAGCTTTTACTTTAAAACTCTCTAGATATTTTTAATCGGATTTGAATTAATAGAGTAAGGAGGCCAATTAATAGAGATTATATAATACTTAAGTCTTATAGTATTATAAAAGCTATAACTCTATAGATATAAAGGTAATAGTAACTAGTTCTTTACTATACTCGATTAGGAAAAGTCTAGAGCTCGGTAAAGCTTAATTAACTTTAAAGAGATTTACTAATAGCTACTTACTTAGTTATATATAAGAGTAAATAGCTTTATATTACTATAAGAGTTTATATTAAGTTTTGTTAGAATATAAAGGGATTCAGGCCAGATATCACGTGTATCGCTAGGCTGAAGATAGCCTAGTTAAGGGTACTTAACTCTTTATATACTATAGCTTCTTCTGTAGATAGTTCTATATAGCTTTATAAATATACTTCTTAAAGGTATAACTTATAGTAACTAAACCTGTAATAAAGTAAAGGAGTTAACTATTATTAACTTTACTATCTAATATAAATAGTCTTACTTATTATTATTTAGTCTTTCTTACCTAGCCTTATGAATATACTATATAAAAGGCTACACCTTTTAATAGATTATAAGCCCTAGGCAGATAAATTAAGATAAGCGAATTAATAAAAGTAAGGCGATTAATTCGAACCTCTTAAAGTAAGAAGAGGGACTAGTCTAAGTAAGAAGGACTAAGAGGCTAAGTAAGAGTACTGATAATAATAAGTTAAGAAGCTAAGTAAGAAGTGCTCTTGTAACTAACTAAACGACTTATAAGCTTTAGAGGGAGTCTTATAATAACCGTATAACTTATAGACTTTAAAAGAAGCTCTGTATAAATATAAAAAGTTAAGTAACACGCGAAAAAAGCTGCTTATAATTATAAAATCAAGTGTGGTTTTTATATAACCTTAAGTTAATAACACGTTAAAACCCTTCGTTAACTATATATATATAAAACCGTCTATTTAAAAAGTATTGATTTTTATATATTAATAAACATATAAAATAAGAAAAGATAGTAAGTACTTACTAACCTTAAGTAAAGAGTGTTATAAAGACTAGTTTCGCTGCGTAAAAGTTAAGATTAAGAGTAAAAGCGTTTTCTATACTATCGAGGTAACTAAGACTGAATATATATAGATCTTAAGAGAAAGAGAGAGTAGAGCTAAAGTCGCTGCTTTTAAGATACTATTTAACTTAAGAGTAGATGAGATTACTATAGGATTTAAGCGACTTAGAGGAATATAGAACCTTAATAAAGCTAAATAATAAGACTAAGATAACATAAAAGCCCTGGAAATCATACTAAAAGAACTCAGCGAAGATAATACTATACTTATTAATAAGCATAAGATTGCTTCTGCTATTTAAACATAATTAAAGCTAAAGTATAATAAGACTAGCTTATCAACCGCTAACTAATATATAATAAGTATTCAAAACTTTACCTTTAATAAAGACATTAGTATTAATAGATTATAAAGTAAGCTAAAGGAGTACTGACAGAAGATTATTACAGCAAATAATATAATAAAGAACATATACCCTAATAAAGCACTTTTCTTAATTTTAACCTTAGCTCTTTAAAAGTAAAGCTGATATATTACTATAGTAGATAGTTTCTTAACTTAATAATCCTTAATAGTCGATAAGAAAGTTAAGATCTTATAAGAAAAGGAATCTTATATACAAGATTTAAAGCTGCGAAGTATAAGTAAGGAATAGGTATATACTACCTAGTAATAATACAAGTAAGTATACTATTACTTTAACTACTACTTTTACTAAGATAGCAGTTTATCAGATTATAATATAACTAAAGTAGCTCTAGAATATTACTATTACAGATCTAAAGACTATTTTATCGCTGACTATAAGTTTTAAGCTGCTAGCAGAGAATACGCTAAAAAGCTCTCACTAAAGAAAGAGAAGAAAGAATAAGCTAAGCTGACATATAAGCTAAGATCATAAGTTAAAGATAAGACCCCTTACTCCTGATCTAAATAAAAGGATTACTTTAAGCTTATTAAGAAAAGCCCTTCGTCTTATTACTTTAAATGTAAAAGAAAGAGTTATATAGTAGTATATAATTCAGATAATAACGTATCTAATAAGTCTAATTATACTAGTAAAGATATCTCTTCTAATAAGGAAGATAACGCTACTAAAAAGGTTATACTATCTAAAGAGTTAATCTGTAAGAGTATCCTTAAAGACTAAACAGTTGATATAAGCGTAAGTTCATTTATAACTAACTAACTTTACTTATTTAAAGAACTAAGACTTATATTTAAAGTCTGTATCTAAGTTAAGAGAGGAATATTATACTTACATATACATAGAGTTATACTAGTTAAGGCAATAAATAGAACTTCCTGTTTTCTAGATAATATACTCTATATTCTTAAGCTAGGTATGAATTTAGTCTTAGTAAAAAAATTATATAAAAGTGGCTATCGTGGAACCTTTAATAATAAGAATATTTAGATTACTAAAAGGAATAAAAGAGTTCTAAAGGTAAAGTAATCTCATAGTCTTTATATTATAAAGTATATCTCTAAAGCATTTAATAAGAAAGTAATTAGAACTATTAGAAAAGTTAACTATAGTTAACTTAAAACCCTAAAAGCTCTACTAGCTATTAAACTAGTAAAAGATAACTTAACAGATAATAACACAGCTACTATAAAGGACTTTAAGCGATACCTTAAGTACTACCGACGATTTATATACCTTACTCTTGAAAAGATTCAGAACTTATATAATATAACTACACTAAAAAAAGTAATTAAGATTCCTAAGAATTAAGATATCTATAACATATGTGCTATTACAAAGATAAAGAACCGGATTCTAAAGGCACCAAGTGCGTAGCCTACTGAAATCCTTAACTTAGTATAATTTAATATTACCAGACTATTCCTAACGTTAATTAGAGGTACTTACTCCTTTCTGCTAATTATTGATATCTGTTCTTACTAAGACTAAGTAATTCTACTAAAAACTAAAGGGGATACTTATTAAGTACTTTAAGATTAGAAAGTTAGTATTAAACTATAATCTAGTAAGAAAGTTAAGTAGGTAAGATTAGATAATACACCTAAACTGCTTAAGGCTACTAATAATTAAAGAATTAAAGATAGAGTACTAGTATAATTAATAACTACTATATCCTCGTATTAGAATAGACCTGCTAAATAATTAATTCAGACTATAGAATTTGATATACGTGTAATACTTAAAGATACTTAATTACTACTAGAATTCTAGGATAAAGCTGCTAAAGCTGACTTATATATAAGAAACCAGATTATAACTAGACTTATAACTAACAGTGTAAAGACCTGCCTAATCAAGGCCTTTATAAGAGAAACACTATCGATTAACTATATCCGTAAGTAAGGGAGTAAATGCTTTTATTATATAGATAAGAAGATAATACTTATAAACGAATAGTATAATAAGCTTATTAATCTTAGTAAGATTAGGGTCTTAATAAGATATTCAGAAAATATAATAAAACACTTCTGAGTATATTTCTCGGAATGTAGATTAACGATCTTATCTAGTTAGGTAATTATTAAAGAAAGCAGCTTTAAAGAGATAGTTGACTTAAGGATTTGAAACTCCCTAGAAAGACTATAAGAAACCCTGAATATCGCTCTAAACAAGAAAGCTTATAGTAGACTAAAAGCACTAAAAGAGACTGATCTGATAATTAAAGATTAGTAAATAAACCTTATAATAGTTATTTCCTTATTCACGCTACTAGCGGATATACTAGCCTTTATAAAAGCTAATATACTAGACTATAACTCAGAACTAGAACTAAAAGTAACGCCAGACTAGCTACTAGTAACTAGTGTGAATCCAGAAGTTAGCCTAAAGGTTAATAAGAATATAAACTCGACTCTTAATCCCGGATTATAAGTTAATATAACTACGCTAGACCTTTTAAGTAAAACACTAGCAGAACTAAAAGCTAATAATAGACTTAAGTTAATTATAGTTAACTTAAAGGAGAAAAAGGCACTACGCTACTTTATACAGTTATTATAAAAGAGAACTAGATTAGACTTAAAAGATAAAAAAAGTGTAAAGAGAATTAAAGTAATAATCGTATAGATTCTAACAGAAGGAAATATATTAGATAATAAGCTACGCGAACTCTATAATAAAGCGGCTTTACTTATAAAGGAAATTGCTAGTATTATAATTCTCTAGATATATAAGTAAGCTATTAATAGTAAGCACGTAAAGTAATAACGTATTATAATATCTGAAGAAATATTATCTCTCTATATAAATAATACCTTCTATAAAGTGATTTCACTAAAAAGCGTAAACCTTATCTCTTATAAATAGGTATATATAATTAAGACTATAGTAAAGAGTAAGATTAAGCAGTTTAAAGCTTAGCTAGTAGCTAGGAGATTTAGTTAAGTACATAGATAGGACTATAATCAGACCTTCGCTCTAACTGTCTAAATAAATATACTTCAGCTATTCCTAGCACTTATAGTAAAAGAAGATCTTAAATACTATTAATATAATATTAAGAACACTTTCACTAAGTCGGAACTAAAGGAAAAGATCTTCTTAAAGATCCCAGATAGTATCCTAGCTAAGACTAGCTATATATAGTAAGCTTTAAAAAGCTTATATAGACTAAAGCAGATAGTAAGGGACTAGAACCGTTTAATAAAGAATAAACTTATTAAATAGGGATTCTAACAGAATATAGTAGATCCTTATATATTTACATATAAAGATAAGATAATTAAGCTCCTTATATACGTTAATAACATAGTTGTAACAGTTAAGTTCAAAAGGAAGCTAGATTAGTTTTATAAGAAACTATTATTAAAGTTCAACACTAAGAACCTAAAAGAGATTAGTAAGATTCTTAAAGCTAGAGTTACTTATAATAAAAAGCATAAGACTATTAAACTTAACTAGGAATAATACCTTATAAGTATACTTAATAAACTCAGAATTACTTAGGAAACCTTTAAACTAAAGAGAACTCCTGCTACTAGATATAAACACCTTCGCCCTGCTAATAATAATAATAAGCGGATTAATATCACTAAGTACTAGTATATTATTAAAAGCTTAATATACGTAATAATCTTTATATAGCCTGATATCGCTTTTATCCTTAGAAAACTTAGCTAATTTATAAGCGACCTAGCTAAGTACTATAGATATACCTTAAAATCACTACTTAAGTACTTAAAGTTAACTATTAAGACGTAGATCTGATATAAACTAAGAGAAGAGTATAGTATTACTATACTCTACTTTAATACAGATTAGTTAAGTGATAAAGTTAATAGGAAAAGTACTTTAAGAAGTGTGATTATATTCTATAGTAGCTTAATCTCTTAGTTAAGTAAGAAGTAACGATTAGTTACTACTTTAAGCTATAAATCTGAGTATATAATACTCGCGAACTACCCTAAACACAGTTAGTAGTTTACCTAGATCTTTCATGACCTAGGTTATATTAAGTCTATTAAAAGAAACCTAGAGCTAGTACAGATACTTAGGGATAACTAGAGAGCTATTACACTAATAAAGAACGCTCACTTAAACGAATAGTCTAAGTATATTAATATCGCGTATTATTATATCTATGATCTTACGAAATAAGAGAAGCTAAAGGTTAATTACGTCCTTATAGTTAAAATAGTTATAGATAGTATAACGAAACTACTAAAACGAGTTGCGTTTAAATAGTTTAAAAGTCAGATAAGATTAGCTAAGGAAGTTACCGGAGTTAAGCGCGTTAAGAAGGACTTATAATCTAGGATCAAGTGTTAAAGAGGACTTATAGCAGATGTAATCTGCTTTAAGGGGGAGTATTAGAATATAAAGGAATTTAGACTAGATATCACGTGTACCGCTAGGCTGAAGATAGCCTAGTTAAAGGTACTTAACTCTTTATATACTATAGCTTCTTCTGTAGATAGTTCTATATAGCTTTATAAATATACTTCCTAAAGATATAACTTATAGTAACTAAACTTGTAATAAAGCAGAGAAATTAACTACTATTAACTCTACTATCTAATACAAATAGTTTTACTTACTATCATCTAGTCTTTCTCACCTAGCCTTGTAAATATACTATACAGAAGGCTACACCTTTCAATAAGTTTTATATTAAATATAAATAGTTCTAATCGGGAATATCCTAGTGAATTTATCTATATAAGCTTAAGCGCCTTCTATAAAATTAAAGGCTCCTTAGCTTAATATTCGCGCTAATAAAGAGGTTATCACCTGATCTATAGTTATTTCGCTTACGTGCTAGCTAACACTAAACCATACTATTATAATAAAGTATTTATCTTTTTATAAACCTTACTATTATCTTTTATATAAAAGAAATCCTTAGTTATTTAAAGATCTTCTTTAGCAGCTTTTATAAGATTTACTTAGTATACTTCTGTTAATAAAACCTTTTCTTTTTTTCTTTTATATAAATAGAAGTATATCTTTAACTTAAATCCGTATTTAATAGCTACTTAAGCTATAACTGATTTATAACTAGAATCGAATATAAATTAGATATAATAAAGTCTCTTTCTTTGTTATAATATAATAATTAAAGTTATAAAAGGATAGATTATTCTTATAGAATAAACATACTACTTAAGGTATTTACTATCTAATAAGGAAGGTGCTAATATAATACTATACTAGTGCTATAACAATAATATTCTCTTCTCTTATTTTTAAAGGACTTTTTATCTCTAATTAATATCTATTCGAGTGATTATTTCGTTTATAAATTATTCTCGCTACTAATACTCTTTAGATTAGTCCTAATTATAATAATATAACAAATATCTATTAGTAGCTATAATATAAAGTAGAAAAGATAGCGAGAAGAAGAGGTTCTTAAGAAACCTCGAGAATAAGTAAAGGAGATATAACTATTAGTAAACTAAGCTAGTCTTAGGGTCGCTATATAACTCTAGCCTTATAGCCTTATAATATTAGCTTTACTTATATAACTCGCCTATTATAATTAGTCTATTATATTACCTCCCTCTTTAAGGAAGGCTTATCTTTAAATTATAAAAAAATTTCTTATAGTTTACCTTAGAAATCATAGTATTATCTACTAGTCTATTATACGCGCTATTATCTTTTATTTCTTATATAATTAACTATTTAGGGAGTAACTTAAGTAGTCTTAGTTTTGTAAAGTATACTTAATAGAAGTCTTAAAGCTTATATAAGTAAGTTATAAAGTCTTTAATAAGGTAAAATTTAGAGTTAAGATTAAGCCCTTTGTATTTAGCTTAGTACTATAAGGTCTTATCTCGCTTAAGGCGTATCTTTAAGATATCTTAGACTTCTTATTCTTATTTAGTATCTACTTAGATAAGTTCTTATTTCTAAAGTACTTATCTAAGAAGTATATCAGTAAAAAAATCTAGCTCCAGGTAGCCGCCGGCTAGCCGCTAAAGGCGCTATTTTCGCTATTCTAGCCTAAGTTATATATCGATTAATTTAACAGCTAGTGACCCTTAAAGTGATATATAGTAATTTTAGCCGGCGCCCTTAACGCCTTAGGCGCCTTCAACGCTATAGGTGGTTATAAGCCTAATTAGGACTAGCGTATAAAATAAAAGTAGGTCCAATTTTTTTATATTATATAAGGTATATTAGTAAGCTTACTAAAAGCTTTAATAATACTAAGAATACTAAGGATACTAAGGATACTAAGGATACTAAGGATACTAAGGATACTAATAAGAGTATACCTTATAAGGGGTATTATTAGGCTTATATCGCCTGATTAGGCAAGGCGGCGACTCACCCCTGTATAGAATTTACCCGAATCGAATTATAAGCTTATTAGTGATTTTTTAACGTGGATATTTATAGCGTCAAAAGCTTAGCGAGACTAGTTTTAAGGACGTGCGTAAAAGATGCAGGTCTTTTTAAATTCTCAGTTAAAATCTACGCTAGTCTAACTGTTTTTAGTTAGTTTAAAATCTAAAAATAAACTTAACTTTTAATTTTTAATTCTAATTAAAAATATTATATCTTTCCTAATTAGGTCTAGCTTATATATAAAAGTGGGTCTTATAAGGGCGTCTAGGGCGTATAAGGCGGCCTCTTATTATTTAAGGCCGACGTATAGCGCCCCTTATATTTTAAGGCCGCTTTAGGCGTAAGAGGCCGTCGAACGGCGGAAATGGCGAAAATAGCGGGTGGCACGTGCACCCGGCGCCAGAATTTTTTGCTGATACACTTTTAAAGTAGCTACTACTAGAGTTAGAGTAATAAGTATAAGAACACTATTAGAGAGCAGAAAGGTAACTAAGCTTCTTTTAAGGAAAGTAAAGGTTAAAAGATAGACTATAAGCGTAAGAGTTTAAGTAATTATTATAATTTACTAATATTAGTTCTAAGAGTAATATATTTCTATTGGTATCGTACTAGTAAACAAATAATAAGTATATATCGATATATATTAAAATCTAAGGTTCAGTTTAAAGGTGTTTAAAGGTGTATATTATAAAGAGTATCTATAGGTTAGAATATATACTACTTTCTAAATAACCCTTAGTTTATATCTAAAAGGAGTCTATCTCCTAACTAGGATTACTTATACTCTTAATTTCCTCTTATATCTTTATAATAAAGGTCTACAGACTAATACTAGTAAAACTTCTTTTAGAAATAAAAGGTTTCTAATAACTATAAAGGAAATAATAGAGAAAACGTAAATATAATAATAAAAACTAAAGAGATAATAAAGTAACGAATATTTAACCTATATATATTAGTAGCTAGAATATCTTTAGTTACTATCTAAAAGTACTCTTCTTATTATATAAGGATATAAATAAATCTTAATTTATAATTAAACTATATCTCAGAGTATAGAGAATACGTATAAACTCGTAGAGAATTAAATAATATTATTATTAAGTTAATATAAGGTTCTAATGAGTCGGAGAGTTAATATTCCGTTTAGTAGTAGTTAATAATACAGAAGTAGAAGACAATAGTAATAGCTAAGTGATAATAGTAAATAATATTATATTATATCTGAATTAAGCCTAAATCGTATATATCTGTCTATATAAAGATAACCTCCTTTTTAAAACCTCCTCTTTTCTTTATTAAATAATAATAATAATAATAACTATAAGTTTAGAATCGATAGTATTTACTTTAGAGATTCTTATTAACTAAGAGATTTCTTTAAAAGATATTAAATAAATTAAGTAATTTAAGAGTAAATATATCTTATCTTTAAAGCTAGCGTAATAGTAAAGCTCTTTACTAATACTAATCAGTACTAATTCCCTGCTCTCTTAGTGCCCTTCTAGCTACGTTCTGTATATAGTACTATAGATATATTAATCGTTAAAAGAAGGGTAATTTAAAACTATATAAATTCTAGAGTTTTATAAGCTTAAAATACTAGTATTATACTAAAAATAAAGATAAATACGAACTTATAAGTATCCCCTGATCTGAGTCTCTTTTGTAACTCCTTTAATAATAATCCTTTATAACTAATAAAAGTAGATCTTAATATATATAGCTTTTAAGTATTATACTTTTACTAATACTCTTACTAGTAGAGATACAGCTAAGCTCTTTAAACCTAGTACTACCCTTTAGAACGTTATATCTATTACTAAGGCTAATATACTAAGAGATATATTATTAGCCGCAGAAGTTATATTAGCGGAGGTCTATATTATATATAATAAGATAGCTAGAATTATAGAACAGAATATTATAAGTATTTCCCTTTTTTAACTAACTCTTCTTACCTTCCTTTATAAGATATGATCTAATACTTTATATTATAAGCGATACTTATAGTATTATAGAAGTTAGGAACTATATTAAGAAAGTAAAAGGCTTTACTAGATAATCTAGGTCTATTAAAGCGTTATATAGAGATAAGTACTTAAAAGACTCCTGAAAGCGATTTAGAGGAGAATTTAGCTAGTAGTCTTAGTTTTAGTAATAGAAGTAGCTTAAGTACTTGCCCTTTTAGCTTTATTATAATTAATTAGCCTTTTAAAGCAGGGGAGGGTAGTAATAGTACTTTAGTATTTAACTTAACCTCTCTGCCTCCTTCTCTTTAAGGGGAAGGAGAAACTGCTAATAATAGTCTTAGAGAGAATAGTATATAAAAGTAAGAGGTTTCTAGCCTTGTTTTAGATTAGTTTTATAGTTAGTTTTTTATAGTAGTATTTTCTTTATACTTTTATATAAGAGTAGCCTTTTATAGTGAAACTAGTAATTAGTCCTTATTAAGGTATTATTATAAGGCTACTTGTTAGCGCTTTAAATCAGAGGGTAATTATCTTGAAATAAAAGTTAATCTTATTACAATATCTTATTTAATTATAAAGAAATAAATATAAAAAAAATAAGTGAATATATTAAAACGCTTTTACTATAAGTCCGAATTAACTCTGTCTAACTTCTCTACTTATCTTTCTACTTTTACTATTAACTGATTAGTATTAATAAACTCTTAAAGAGCCTTATTTAGACTAGCCTTTATTATAGTATTAGCAGGGTTACTTGCTTTATTAATCTATCGTATCTTTATTAGTTCTTTACGTTTAGATAATTAACGAATTACTATAATATTAATTATTAAACGTTTCTCTTTTATAGTACTAAGTTTAATAATATATTTATAAAGAGATAAAGAATTAGTATAAACTATAGTAGGAAGCCTTAGGAGGCTTAACTTATTAGTTATTATATTAACTATAGTTACTAGAGATATTAATATATTAATCCTTACTACTACAGTATATAATTCTGAAGTAAGTATTACTTAAGTAACTTTCTTATACTTTATAGAACTTATATATATTAGGTTACTAAAAAGAGAGAACTCCTAAAACTCCTCTGATTTAGTTTTAATTATTAGTATAAAACTGATCTAAGAGTTAAAGTCTTTATTATTTATAAAGGATCTGTTAATAAAGGCGTAGATCTTTATAGAACTTAGGTTAATAAGAATATATTATAGACTTCTCTTTAGGTTCTTTATCTGTTACTTAAGATATAGATTTAAGGCCTTAACGTTATTAAGTGTTAGATTTTAGTGCTATACTATTACTAATAAGTTAAATATAGCTTCTAGCTAACAGATCGTCGTAAGGTAGGCTTTATAAGCTTGTTGCTTTACGTAAGCCTTCTTATAATCTCCCTTAATAACGTCAACTTACTTAAGCCTTATACCTTGACTTTTTTAAGATATATAAAAGCTACTCTCTTTTATATAGATAATATACTTATTAAACATTAGTGATTTAGATTAGTCTAAGACTTATATTAGCTTAGTTATAAATCCGGCCTAATTAATTACTTTTTATTCCCTCGCTAGGAATATCTTATCTCCTAAAATAAGAGTATTATCTGTTTATATCCTTATAATTCTGAACTCGTTAGTTCCTTTAGTACTTACTAAGAGGCACGGGTTATAAGTTAATATCTTTATTTAAAGGCTTCTTATATGATACTTATAATATATATTAAACTAGTAGTTTCCAGACTTAAGTATATTATATAACAAAAGTACTATTATAAATATTATTCCGAGTGGAAACTTATTAGTAATCTCTTCTAGTAGCTATATAAATATCTTATAAAGAAGCTTTATTACTACTTAAGTATAAGCTTATATAATATCCTGTATTACTAACTTTAATTTAAGGTTATTTTAGATATATTCCGGATAGCTAAGTGCTATAGCTAAGTATATAATAAGTCTTTAACTAATCTATTAGATTATTAGCGATTAAGTTAAAATCTCTTATTTACTCTTATTATTAAAGTATTAAATAATAAGCTTAGATTTCTCGTATAGACTTATTATCTTTTTACCCTTAACTTTGTCTACTATTTTAGACTTAAAGATACACTAGCTTTTCACCTTAGGGTTATCTTTATAAATAAGGATAAAAACACCTCTTTTAATAAGGGCTTCGTATTCTACTTAACGAGATCTTTAGAATAGTACTCTTAGGGTTATAATCTTACTCTCTAATTATAGCTAAATAGAAAGCTCTTAATCTTTTATCTCTTTCTTTATTAAGAACGCCTTAGTATTATATACTATATATATCCTGATATTATAATTATTATTAATTATTAGTAGTCCGTTGATCCGCTCTATAAATAAGATCTTAATACGAATAAGTTTTAGTACTAATTCGGATATCTTCTAAGTTTATTATTCTTAGGGTATCAGAATCGTCCTTTTTATAGTCTTTACCAGGTCCTTTAAACTAGTCCTAATTAGGCTCTAAATCTAACTCCTTCCTTTTAAGGTATATCATATATACCTTATAGGACTTTTCTATAGGCTTAATACCTTTAGCTTTCTGTTTTATAAAATACCTTGCCTTTAAGGCTACTTGCTCTTAGTTAAAGTAATAGCTACTATAATAGTCTATCTTCTTATAGATAATATATCCCGTGTAGCCTAGGAATACTTTAAATCTATCTCTACGTTTATTCCCTAAAGAGAACTTTATCCTTTAGTCTAAGTAGTAGGTATCGCTATCTATAATATATATTTAGGACCGATTTATATCTTTCCTAGAGTATCTCCTAGATCTAGATCTAGAATCTTGCGTCGTTTCTACACTTATAGCTACATGAAGGCTATCTATTAATATAGGGAATATCAGAGGTGACTTAAATAAAGCTATTTTGAACAAGGGATTTCTTAAAACTCCCTGTATTAGCTTGTTACGTAGCGTTTTATGATTTCGTATACTATTATCTTTGAGACTTAATTAGATACTTTATAGCTTTCTTGTGAAGCTTTTTAATTATATCAGAGCTAATTTACCTTTCTGAATTAGCTTATTTTAAAACATAGAAAAGGTTATACTAAACTATTAACTTAAGTATTAATTAGCTCTCTCTTTTGTCTTATAATTATTACGAGTAGCCTGTACTAGCTTATCAAACGAGTACCCTTTGTTCTAGAGGTACTAGTAGTAGTACGATAAGGCTTTATCTTAAAGTATAGATAGAAATACCTTATACTATAGCGTGAACTTTACTAATACTCGTTAGTAAAGGTTAGTGAAGATATAAAGCTTCTTATTAAGATAATCTCTAGCTCTACTATATTAGAGCTCTTTAGTATATATCTTACTAAGGCTTACTAGTGATTTTACCTGTTCCGAAGAGATTAGTTCTATAATATACTAACTCAGATAAATAGGCTCTAAACGTAGTCCGTTTTAGCTAGGTACCTAAAAAGGAGGTAATATTTTATCCTTTAGGTATATTACGGGAGCTAGGGTAAGATCTGGTAAACTATCGTCCCTTAGTCTCTATACTAGAGGCTAATTAATATACTATCTCTCTAATCTTATCGGAAATAACTCCTCTCTCTTAATATTAATAGGGAGAGAGGCTCTATAGAAATCTTCACCTTTTATAGAGGGTTTAACATATAAAGGTCTTTAGGAGTCTAGATACTAAAATAAAACTTATCCTCTTAAGGGATCGCCTATCTATATCCTCCCTTAGCTATCTTAATACCTTATCTCTATATTCTTAGGGGCTATAATCTCTACAGATAGAGATGATATATTAAGCGAGTTCTAATAAAGCGTTTATCGTACTTAGTTCTCTCTTTAATTACAAGTCTAAATCTTATCTAAAAAAGGGCCGAATAGTAAGTCTAGTAGTAGTTTAGTTTCCTACCTATCTAGCTAGGTGTTCTTTTACACTTAAACTACTATTACGAGAGCTTAGGAAATCTATAATCTCTTTTAATATTAAATATAGACCTGATTCTTTAAGAGATAGTCTCAGAGCTTATATTGTTACTTACCTGTTATCTTTTTAAAATCATCTACTATCTAATCTAGAAAATATTCCTAAAAGTCCTAGAATAATATCTCTCCTCTAATACTTTTCCTTATAGAATAGTCTATAAATCCTTAAACTAGATTATTAATATCAGCTACTATAAGACTAGCTGAAGGTACTCTAGGAGCTAGTGTTCCGTCTTACGTTAAGGTTCTACTACTTCTAACTTCTACTTCAGGTTATTCTATAACTTAGTCTATTAGAGTTACTATTGTACTAGAGGCGATTTGTAAGTGTTTTAGATATATCTTTTATATCCTAGAAATATCTAACTAAATAGCTCTGGAAATATCTTAACAACTATCGGAGAGTAGCTATCGTTCTTTAGTAATATAGAACTCACTTTACTTAATTTCAATGAGAGTTCTCTAGTTACTTTACAAGGCTTACTTTACTTAGTTTTAATAAGAGCCCGCTAATATTAATTCAGCGTTATATCTTAAGAGTCAACTTTATTACATTTAACCTATCTATTCTGTAGTATAAGGTAACTACTAATCAGTGTTAGTATCGTACTAGTAAATAAATAATAAGTGTATATTAATATACGTTAAAATCTAAGGTTCAGTTTAAAGGTATTTAAAAGTATATATTATAAAGAGTATCTACAGGTCAGAATATATACTACCTTCCGAATAACCCCCGGTTTATATCCGAAAGAGGTCCATTCCCTAACCGGGATTACCTGCACCCCCTGATTTCCCCCTATACCTCTATAGTAAAGGTCTGCAGACCAACAGAATTAATAATCCATTAGCAGATCTCGATTATATATAGTATAACCTTATTAATTTCCTCCTAAGGAACCTTTGCCTACTCCTCTTTCCACGCCTGAATTATCTGTAAATTTATCTTTAGATATGTTCCGTTCTATTACTTCCTTTTTAATTACTTCCGTATATAGTCCTATATATACTTAATTAGATTTAAATCCGGGGATTATGCCGGCTACTTAAAGATAATAACTCCCTAGGCCTTTAAAAGATATATAGTCGACTTATAAGTATATCAACTAGTGTTATCTATAGTTATTCTGAACACTAGATAAGCTTACGTTAGTATTCGATACTATAGAAGAACTAAGAGATTAATATAGTAGAAGATAAACCGGTACTAATTAACACCTCCTTTTATACCGGTTCTTTTAAAGTAATAGTTCTATATAAATACCTCTTAACTTAGTAAGAGGCCTCTTAAACGTTTTCTAGCTTATTTCCTATCTCTCGCACATGCTGCAAGTAACTATATATATATAGCCTCTAACTAGTCTTACTAACTTCTATTAAGTTATTAAAGATAAATCTTAGCCGTAGCCTTCTCTTATATTATTTCCGTCTTAAAGACTCGATATAAACTATTTCTTGCTCCGAAGGTAATTATACTAAAGAATTAATTGCACGAGTAATTATTATTCTTAAGAGTATCGATTTTAACGTCTTTGTAGTACCTCTTATTTTACCTTTACTAATAGGTATTATTCTTATCTTCGTTAAGTCGAATTAACGCGGCGTTAAGAAAAGTAATAGAACTAAGTAACTCCTTTAGAACCTTTTAAAGCTCTATAGCTTATTTTACATGTTTGTCTTTATAGTATTATATCAGCTTTAGCTTAAATTCAGCTTTCTTCTTATAAATCCCTGTGTTATATATTACTTAAAGGAATAGCTCTAGAGAGATCTTGATATTATAGGAAATAAGGAATTCAGAATAATACTAGTTTATAGTTTTCCTCCTATTCTCGCGAGTGCTTGAAGCCTTATTAATAAGGTACTATTTCAGTCTAAGTAAGAGCTTCTCTTTCCGGCCTCTTTTACCTACGTTTTTATTATAAGATTTATCCCTTAGAACCTTCCTTCCTTTTCTATTTCATAATCTATTAAGCTCTTACCTCTTCGCTACCCTCTTATATATCTTTCGTATTATTCTAGTACTTAGGGGGTTCTTCTGATCTTTCTAATACTTAGCTTCTTCAGTTAAGCTCGTAAGACTAGCTATATAGCAGATTTACTAGCGATAGTCTAATAGTTATTTTTTATAGTCGGTTTTTAGAGCCTTTAGATAAAGACCTTTTAAATAGCGTATCTTTTATAGTATTGTAACAAGAATTAATAGAGATATTAAGAAGTGAAGGTAGTTCTACGCGTTTACTTATTTACAGGATTTTGGCGTTCTGCCGCTCTAGACCGCCCCGGCCCTTAATTAATACTTCACCGAGTACGTCGCTGGATGATGATGCTACTAGGACCTGACTCGTATGCGGGGGTACCCCGCCTCCCGCAGGCACTCCCAAAACAATAGAAAGTCCGGGGAGGACTCTAAATAAGCGAGTGGCCATGCAGCAAGTTCCGATATTAGGTGGATACTCGGAAAGAAGCCGACTAGCCTATATCAGCTCCCGATTACTGCGGGGGCTTAACTCATTCGATCCCTCAACATCACCAATTCTTCGGGATGTATCCGATCGTGGTTTTCTTTGCCAGCACCAGTCAGACGAGCTATAACAAAACGTAGGTTGATGCGTGTATCCTTGAACTTTCAATCCCGACCATAAAACTTATCCTATCCCTCTCTTCTCCTCTCCTCTCCTCACCCAATTCTGGTCTCTTCTTATAGTTCCATTAAGCTGTCATCATGCCGCAACGCGAATTCACTCCCCAAAATTATTCCGTTGTTCAAGAGAATGGACATGTAAATGGTCCGCCGTCCACGGACGTGAGTCTCCTATCTACTGATGGAGATACCCCTTTCCAGTTCACATTCCAAGCGCTTCGTCCCGGCTTGTTTCGAACAACCTTTTCCTCGAAGAGCCATCCTTTACCCCTACATCCAAGCACTCCTCGTCCGACTCCGAATCTCGAGGGCGTGAAATTGAGTTCCAAGTCTTCCGGAAGCCTCAAAATTATCAATGCTGGTAGGGTAACAGCAACAGTGGACTGGAGTGGTCCCCCTGTTGTGTCTTTGCAACTCGATGGACAATCCGCCCCAATCCACCGCGATCTCGACTTTCGATCCTACGTGGCCGACTCGACAGGCATTGCCCATTATACCAGATACAAGCGGGATACACTGCATGCTGGCTTGGGGGAGAAAGCAGCGCCTATGAATCTGTCGAACCGAAACTTCATCATTTCCGCTACAGATTGCTTTGGTTACGATATCTATCGAACGGATCCTCTCTACAAACATATTCCTCTCCTTATCAATGCAACTCCCGAAGGATGTGTCGGCATATTCTCAACATCGCACAGTCGGGGGACATACGCCGTAGGATCAGAGATAGATGGCTTGTGGGGGCACTTCAAGGTCTACAGACAAGACTATGGTGGACTCGAAGAATATTTGATGGTGGGGAAGACAATCCAGGATGTTGTGAGGATATACGCAGATCTGGTTGGATACCCGTTGCTTGTTCCAAGATGGGCGTTTGGATACATTGCCGGTGGAATGAAATACTCCATGCTGGACGAGCCACGAGCCTCGGATGCTCTTATGGACTTTGCTGCGAAGCTAAAGAAACATGATATCCCATGCTCCGCATTCCAGATGTCGTCTGGATACACAGTAGCAGAGACGGAACCTAAGACTCGGAACGTCTTCACTTGGAATCGGCACCGATTCCCTGACCCTGAAGGGTTTGTAGCAAAGTACCACGAGGAGGGTATTCGCATCATTGCGAATGTGAAGCCATATGTACTTGCCAATCACCCAGAGTATCCCAAGCTGGTGGCTTCAGGTGCGCTCTTCACCGATCCACGGACGAAGAAGTCGGGTGTTGCTCGACTTTGGAGTGCTGGTGGTGGGGAGAGTGGAGAAGGTGGACATATTGACTTCACATCCGAGGCAGGGTTCAAGTGGTGGTACGAAGGAGTCAGGGCCCTTCGAAAGTGTGGAATTGAAGGCATCTGGAACGACAACAACGAGTATACCATTCCTGATGACGACTGGCAGTGCGCACTTGATGGCAGATCGTCAGAGCACGGAAATCAAATCGGTTTGTGGGGACGAAGTCTACACACGGAGCTGATGGGCAAATCTTCATACGACGCTCTCGTGGATTTGGAGCCAGATGTTCGTCCGTTTGTCCTGACCAGATCTGCCACGGCTGGAACGATGCGATATGCCGCGAGTTCTTGGGCTGGAGACAATGTGACTAGCTGGGATGGGATGAAGGGTGCTAACTCTCTGTCTCTGAATGCCGGAATTAGCTTGCTCCAGGTAATTCACTTTCCACTCTTGGTAGTTGTTGCTGACTCTTTAGTGCTATGGTCATGATATCGGCGGGTTTGAAGGGCCACAGCCCAGCCCTGAGTTGCTACTTCGCTGGGTGCAATTGGGAATTTACTCTCCACGCTTTGCTATCAATTGTTTCAAGACAGATGAGAACGATAACACTATTGGCGGTGTAATTGAGCCATGGATGTATCCAGAGATAACCCCTCTTATCCGTGATGTCATCAAACGTCGGTACGAGCTGATTCCGTATCTCTACTCTCTCATGCTGGAGAGCCACTCGACGGCGCTGGCTCCCCAGAGATGGGTTGGATGGGGCTACGAGTCGGACCCAGAAGTTTGGACTCCCGAGGTGATGGCTGGCGAAACGCAGTACTGGCTGGGAGACACAATCATGGTCGGCGGTGTCTACGAGCCTGGGAACACGACAGCTCGCATGTACCTGCCGAAGAATGAACATGGATACTTGAACCTGAGTGCACCACATCAACATTTGACAGGCGGGCAATGGGTTGACATCGACTCGCAATGGAAAGAGAGTATTCCGCTGCTTGCCCGAGTTGGCGGGGGCATTGCCATCGGGAAGGATCTTCAGACTCGGTCACCCGGTGACAATAGGTTTCCTTCTCCTAATGTCGTGGAGGATGACTACCGTGCAGTAGAGATCTTTCCTGCACCAGAGGCCTCCGAATTCTCATACACTTGGTATGAGGATGATGGTATCGCCGCCAAACTCGAGGTATCCACGTTTACGTTGAAGTATACCTCCACAGACGAGGGGATCTCGGTCGGGCTAGAGAGGTCTGGTAACTTTGTTCCGGTATGGAAAGATCTTGATATAATTCTGCCAGTTGGCGAGAAGCGTCCAGTACTCCAAGCTGGGGCGAAATGCACGAAAAAAGCAGATTCTCGAGGACGTGCTGTCTTCACTCTGATATTGTAGTACCTAATCTATATTAGCCACTTACCCTTCATTCTTAGGACCGCTTTAGCAGCATCCCACTTCCCTTTCCCAAATGTATACGTGAAGCTCCCTTTGTCGTCTGGACAGTATTCGCGCACATCATCTAGCTCCATGAGACTCATCAATCTTTTGAACGGCTCATTATCTGCGTTCGTCTCCAAGAACATACCGCCCAGCCCCATCTCTCCAAATCCATGCTCAATCAAACCCTCAAGGGCATCGAGAGCATACCCCTTCCTTGCGAACCGATGATCAACCAAAGCTCCAATATCTCCAACATAACCATCTAACCCGCCTATTGTTTTAAGAGCAAATAAGTTGTATCCGCTCATTCCAATCAGCCATCCATCATGGGCTTTGAGAATCTCTGCTGAGTCTGGTGCTGTTTGCGAGGGTTTCAATATGATGACCATGAAGCCATTCTCGCCTCTTGTCGTGGACTCTTCCTGCGATCTGAGTCTTTCTGCTTGCTCGGATTCGGGTCTGTCTGCGCCGACGACGCCTCCAAAGGGGTTGTTCAAAGGGTCGATGCGGACGATGGAGAATTGTTTGGCGTCCAATGGTGAGGCCGTGCGGAGTATGGGGCGGGGAGTCTCAACGTGATGTCGAGATCTTCTGTGAATGAGCGCTATCGCGGATTTGGAGACTTGAGAGGAAAGATGTGTCCAGTGATAGCTAGAGTACTTGTTATATGTTCCCGAAGAGAATCCCCATCTTGGTCAAGTCTTGTTAAGCTTCCCTTTTAGGCTGCATTTTCTGGATGCTGACATCCGAGCTTAACTATATCATAATTACAGTTGCATAAGAAGCTACTACAGAGAGAGAGAATCTCCTATATAAAGGGGTAGCGTACTCAGTAGTACGGCCTACAGTACTAAGTCTACGCCTACAACCCCCATATTTCTAATAGCTCCCCTATTCTCTATATCTGTAGTAAATAGAGCCTTCTAAAGTAGTACAGCGCTGAATATTCCCGAAGCGATGCCAGAGTATCGCCGAAGTATTACTAATAACTTGTATTATATAAGGAGCCTCGATTGTGCCTTATTAACTCCTATAATATACTAGCATGTATATAGTGCCTACGTCTCCTGTTTTCCTAGGAGTTCAGTAACTTTATAGTATTAAGGTATATAAAACAGTATAAGAGTGCACCTAAATCGCTCTCTTATTAATAATCTCCTACTCCTGCCGCTCTTATTCACCCTTCTTTATAGCTACCTCGTACCTTCCTTTTATAGCTATTAAGATATTCCTTACTAGCCTTCTCTCTAGCTTCTAAGGTATATAAAGGTCGTCCTCTTCTAGTTCTATTTCCTTTCTTTCTTCCTTTAACCGCGGAACAAGATTCGTTTTAACTATTAGGTATAGTAGTTATATATTATATTTTACTTAATTCGTAGTTATATATTATTATTAAGGAAGATATTTATTAAAGGACTGATTTTCCGCGAAGAATATTCTATTTTTTTATAGGTTCTACTACTAGAAACAGCCTTGATTTATATAGGTCTACTGTTAATTAGCTAACTATTATTAATCTTAGAGTTATTATCAGAGAATTAGTTGTTACTAAGTAACTCTATATATGTCTTATATTATTTAAACGATTCTGAAGGTAAAGCCTTCGTAAGAGTATCTGCTATATTATTATTACCTAGAATATGTTTTACTACTAACTTATTATATAAAACTATATTATCTCGAATATAGAAGTAGCGGATATTAATATACTTTACCTTTAGATAGAATTTCTGTTCTTTTAAGAGAGATTTAGCTCTAGCGTTATTAAGATATAGCGTAGGAATTCGGAATAGCTTTATATCAAGGTTTTTCCATAGCTTAAGTAACTAGGCTACTTCTCTGGAGCTATCACTAGTAGCTATTATCTTAGAATCTAAGCTAGAGAGAGCTATAGACCTTTACCTATTAGCAGCCTAAGAGATTAGACCCCCGTAGAACCTTGCTATTTATCCTTAGAATAATTTCCTGTTATATTCCGTCCCCTATGTAGCGTTAGTCTAAATATCGAATATATCGTTGTCTAGCTTTTCCCTGTATTCTATTCCGATTCTAAACGTTATTCCGTTACCTTCTATATATTATAAATATTAGAGGAGAGGTTTCGTATCTTAGAGGTAAGATTTAAGGGGATTTAATATATACTGCGCTAGCTAGCCTATTATATAGGTAATATTAAGTCGTATGAGGTTCGAGAGGTATATTAGAGAGCTGATAATCTACTGAAATAGTGAGATCTCTTTAGAGGAGGCTAGTATAATACCTTTATCTTTAGCTAACTCCTTTAGTACTGTTCTAGCGGCTACAGGTAAGGTATTACCTCCAGCTGCGGCTATTTCAAACCTTTCTAGTAGCTTTTATATATAAGCTGTTTAATAAATCCGCAGAGTCTTATTCTTCCTATCCCTCTTAACTTATAGGCCTATAAACATATTAACAGCTCCGAGGTCTTTACTTTTCCAGGTCTTTAAGAGCTGTTTCTTGAGATATTCGCAGTTAGTAGAGTTACTTATAATCAGTATATCGTTAATAAAGACTAATATATATACTCTATTCTTAAAGATAAAGAGATTAGGGTTAGCCTCTAACGCTTCTAGACCTAGCTTTTCTATCTTATCTTTAATAAGGAGCTACTATTCCCTAGGTACTTATTTCAGGCTATAGAGAGAGTGTAGGAGCTTTAGATATATATCTTTCCTTCTATTTAGCTCTAAGTAAAGCTTATTCTATATCTCCGGCGTCTTGTTATTCGGAATTATTATATATATATCTTCTTTTAGGTATACGTTTAAGAAGGCAGTGTTAATATTGATATACTTAATCTCTAGGTCTCTTTTAGTCGTAATAGTAAGTAGTACTTATAAGATAGAATAGCGTATAACGCTCGTAAAGGTATCGAAGTAGTTAAGGCCGTGTTTTTACTTAAAGCCTCTTACTACGAGCCTAGCTTTTCGCTGTATTATAGAGCTATCAGAGTTGATTTTATTATATAGAACTAGTCTTGAAGATATTAGTTTCGAGCCGGAGGGAGGCTTACTAAAGTATACTTTATAGGTTCCAGCGCTTTATATAGCCTATAATTCCTTAAGAATAGCAGCCTTCTATTCTACTAGATTCTCCCTTAGAGCCTCTGCGATAATTATAACCTTAAGAGGTTGTATAAGTTCACCCTCCAGCGTAATTAGCGCTATTTAATAGGTTAATACCTTATCAAGGATTTACTAAGAGTATAGCTTCGTAGTTATTACTTAAGTAGCTTACTCGAAGTGTTATTTTCTACGCTATTTCCTACTATATCTTAACAGTGGAGTATTATTAGATACGTTTACTAGTTGAGCCTATTCAGGGAGGCGTTAATTAGATACTCCCTTAGTGTCTCCTACTATATTTTCTATAGCTAACCTTCCCCTTAAAGGATTTTTAGCTTCTATAGCTAGCCTCTCTCCTGGAGGTCTTTCCAAGCCTTTAGCACCCCTAGCTGGCCTCTTAGTAAGTGCTGGACTAGTAGCTAGTAGCAGAGGTCTTTCTACTGCCTTATCACTGCCTTTTAGTGTAGTTTCCTTACTACTAGTATATATAGAGTATATTATATACTTATTAAAGCTATAGTCGGCTATTTCCAGTTCCTTAAAGGTTTCTATGTTTAGGAGCCTATAAGTTAAGATATTAGCTATACCTACTAATACGAAACACCCCGGAATCGTCCTTTGCTTTATTTTGCTCTAATATAGCTCTGGTAGATGTAAAGGGTACACTATAAAGCTAAATACTTTTATTTTAGAGAGGTTTATAGGTTGTCCTCTATACGCTTTAATTAGAGTGAGTCTAGTAGCTGTTTTATATAGTAAAGTAGTAGTTAGGCGTCTGTTCTTTAGCTTTACCGCCTACTTAATAGTATAGTACTATATATTCTTAGGTATCTTCGTGTTATAGAAGATTAAGCGTGTAATCTTAGCTAGTTTATATATCTATCGCTCTATAACTTTATTCAGAGAGTATTTATATAAAGGAGAGGGTTCAGGAATAATTCCACTCTCTTGCAGCTAGATAATAAACTTAGGACTGAACTCTCCCTTCCTATTATTAGTCCTCTAGTAGATAATTATACGGAATTTACTTTACCCTTAAGTTTCAAGCTATAGCTTTAATTTCCGAATAACTAGTTAAATAGTTAACGCAGACTTATTAACTAAGAGATCTACCTAATATATCCTCGTGGTATTATCTACTACTAAAAGGAAGTATTTATAGCCGCGAATTAAGCGTAGTAAGATACTAGAGATATTAGCGTGTAGTTAATAAATAGGTACGTTAGTTCTACTATCTAACTTCTTATTAAAGTACTCTTTTATACGGCTTATAAGGTAAGCCTTGTAATACCTCTCTCTTTTTAGCTCTAGAATAGAAATCGATCTTATTCTGTAACTACTGTAAGTAACTAGTTTCTTTAAATAGGCGTAATTTATATAACCTAAACGCCTATAGAGTAGATCTGCCTTTATTTCCTCTGTGCTAGGCTAACTCTTTATTCGTTCCTTTAGTAGCTTTAAGTCTAACGGAATTACGTTATATATAACTTAATATCAAGGATTCGTATCTAGAATATATAAACCTCTGTTTCTTATGCCTGTAAAGGCTAGTTCACTATTCCGGTATCTATTTGCTGATATCTTAGTTAGTTCCGTATTAATTCCTTCGTCTAAGAGTTAATATATCGATACTAGCTTTATAGCTCCGAAGTTAGGTACGTACTACACGTCTTTAAGGGTTAACCTATTAATAGTAATATCTCTATAACCTTTAGCTATCGAGTACGAATTAGTCGCTGTTTTAACGTATTTAGTATTACGCTAGCGCTTGAGTTACTTGAACTTAGCTAGAACTCTACTAAAGTAGTAAGTGACACTAGAGTCGATTTTCCAGATAGATTCTATAATAGAGATTATTAATAAAGTATATTCTACGTCTTTAGTATAGTAAATCTCTTCCGAAGGGAACACGGGATAAGTATTATTATCTTTAATTTCCTCTACTTTATTAGCGTTATCTCTCGCGTAGGTATTCTTAGCTTCTGTGCAGTCTATGTACTAATAGCTATAGCCTTTATATCGAGTATACTAATTTCAGCCTAATTTAGGGCGATTTCCTCTCTTTTCCACGTGCCCTCTACGTCTTTATTAGCTACTACTCCTGCTATTATTATTCCGTCTTTCCTATCCTCTCCTGTTCTTATATATATTACCTCTTCTACGTGAGTAGCCTCTACCCCTCTAGCCTCTACTGTCTCTACTACCTCTCCCTCTATTATAGCCTCTATTCGCGTAGTTTATAGCGTTACTAGTAGCTATAAGTCGAAGCTATTCCCTCTATTAAATTTGATATTCGTTAAGCTTTTATATAGTATCTCTAAGATCCAGGTCTTACGATTCTAAGGTAAGCGCTATAGTAATCTAAGCTCCGGACGCTAGTAATAACTGTAATAGCTTAAGACGTATATCCTTATTAGTAAGAGGTTTACTATCGCTACTAAGCTTTACTTTAAAGAGTAAGAGCCTTATAATATAGTTCTGAAGTATTTCCTCCCTTAGGATAAACTTTATCTTAAAGAAATCGTCTCTTATATTAGTAAAAGTAAGACTCCCTTAAACTACTTTACCTTTGTTAGCGTGAATAGCTTCTTAGAGAAGCTTAGCGTTATTTAGTTTAATAATATCTCTATACTTAGGAAAGAGAAGCTTAGAGATTAAATTAATAACTATTTTAAAAGCTTCCTTCTTTTCCTTAGTATAAGTATTCTGCTAATTAACACTATTCAGCACGCTAACTTCAGTAAAAACGTGATAAAGAACACTAGCCCTAGCTAGCTCTTATTTAGTCTTAAGCTCCTATTTAAAGAAGTTATCAAACTCTAGTAGAGTTTTACCTTTTAAGACTCTAGCGACGTAGGGAATTAGTGCTTTTAATTAAGATAATATCATAGTATAATAGTAGATACACTAAGAGTTAATAAAGTAGAGATCTTAATAAAAATGAAGTTTTAAGGTCTTTTTCAATCGATTAGAATTACTACTATATCATAATTACAGTTGCATAAGAAGCTACTATGTAATAGCACGGTTTAGCGTTAGCTAGCACGTGAGCGAAATAACCACGGATCAGGTGATAACCTCTCTATTAGCGCGAATATCAAGCTGAGGAGCCCTCGATTCCGTGGAGGGCGCTCGAGCCTATATAGACAAATTCCCCGGGCTATTCCCGATTAGGCCTAATTACACTTGACGTAAAACTTGACGTAAACTCCCATAGTAGCGTAGAGCTATTTCCCTTTGCGTATAACTAAGTGGGTAACTGTCGGTAAACCCCTTCAGAGTTAACCGAGCTCTACCGAGTCTTACCGAGCTTTGCCGAGCTCTAGACTCTTCCTAATCGGGTATAGTAAAGAAGTAGTTACCACTACCTTTACACCTTGTATACCCTCAAGAACGGCCTTCTCTCCTTAGCTTTAGATCCTCGTATATAGGCATTCTACTTCTTTCAGGGCTTCGACCTATTTGCTTAGCGTCTCCCCTGAATCCTAAGTATCCGGGCCTTCACACTCTATTATGACAATTAATCTATCCCCGGAATTCGGTGCCGTAGTCTAGAGCTTCTATTAAGTTCAAATCTAATTCTAAAGTTTGAAGATATACAGTAAAAGGAAACCTGCCTGCCGAATTTATCCGGACAAAAGTGGGTGGTATACAAAATGCCCGCATCTTAATAAGCGAGGAAGGATTTATTGCCATTACCTAGTATTGTATTCACAGCCACGTGAATCGTATTTTGATTACGCATTTTTATTTATATCACGTGGAAGTGTGGCGCAGTGTGGCGTGCTTCTAGAAGTTTCCACAGGCAGCCACGTTTCGCAGTTCTGGAGAAGTTGCCACTCAGTCCTTCCAATCCCTATCCCCATTTCCATATAAGGTACGGAGGTAATGCCTTACGTTGTATGCGTGCTCCGAATCTGGGAGAGTTATGAGGACATTGAGGAGGCACAAGCAACGCGTGCTCAGAAAGATGCCATGAAAGACAAGGGAAAACGTGGTCAGAAGCGTAATTAATACTTCCTCTGTAGGTCGTTACAGTATAGTATCTCTCTTTGCTACACGGCATGAACATCGAGTACAAATGTACTCTTCCCACCGAGTTAGCGCTGGCTCAATAGTCTTAAACAAGTCGAATCCCGCATTTTGAATGCATCGCTTCCGAGACTTTCTTGACAACTTCATCTTCTGCCGCCCAGAAGTACCCAACTCTCTCGAAAGTAGCCACTTTGTCAGGAAGACGACGTAGCACAATTCCGTGGACCTGAGCATTGCTTCCAATTGGTTCAACTTGGATATTTTTGAATTGGAGAATCGGCAAGCCAAGCAATTCGCTAGCGGTGGAGCTTGTGTCAACGTCTGGGATGAATTCAGTGTCGACGGTGGAGAAATTGAAGAGAGAACCAGTGATTCTCAGGCAAGCGTTGTGAATGAGGCTGCCGACGATCACTGGAACTTCAGTCTCTTCGTCCGATATGAGAATTGAGATATGTTCCCAGGATGTTTTGAACCTCTCAACTGCTCCTGTGTCCCCTTGGTCCAGGTTGTATGATGGTGCCCACTTCAATCTGTGGGATATCACTCCATCAATCGATGCCCATGACCAAGTTGGCAAGTTTCTCATTGGCCGATCTCTCGGTGGCGGATTTGAATCATGCCTAGTCCAGAGAAGATTCAAAGGGAGATTTTGCATCCAGAGCCCAGCGACGAATTTATGACCTCCGCGGTCCTGAACTAGATCTCCGATTCCAGCAAGAGCCGTAAGTTTATCTGTATGTCGTGTAAGAGCTCGCCCCGAATACTGTTCCACCACCTCGTACCAACACTGATGGCACTCCATCTTTTCTGCCATGGCTGATCCCGAAGAGCGTAGGACAAGTTGAAAGGCTCCCCTCACTCCGGTCAGAGCCGAAAGACGCGACAACTCGTCCATTTTCTCGGATAGTGACTTATAGTTACGGTTGATGGCTACTTTTGTCTCAACACGAATGGTGTTTTTCGCTGGTCGACTGATTGGTCTTGTTGAAACTCCCCTAATCACTCTCGTGACGTTTCGTCTCTGATAATGATCATCTTTCACCAGAAGCCCTTCTATGACGACAGATGCGTGCAGCCTCCCATCTTGGCGTACATTAGTTCTGCGAGAGTAAAGTTCCCCTTTGTCGTGGTATTCTGAAGCGCGCATGGTATTGCATTCAAAGAAAACCAAGCCTTTACAGAAATGTACAATACATTTAGAGAGTACTCTTTCTTGAAATGTCCAGCCCCTCGTGGTCAGAGGAGCAGCTTCTACTTCGCGAGTAAAGAGGGTGTCAAGAGATTGATTTCTCATCCATGACTGGACCACGAGAGATGCGTTACCATCCGAACGCAGTACACAGTCATTAATGAAAGGATCTTTTGGATAGAAGCAGCCACCATTCGGAGACTCAGATGCTGTCGCAGATAGAACACATGCTGCGTTTGCATAATACTGCCCCATCTTCGCGGCTTGGATGGTCCAGTCATCGTGACTGTCCTGGATGATACAAAGTGAATCAATCCATATTGCAGCCCGATCTTCAATGTAGCTTCAATGGCGTCTTGAAAGTTCAGAGCTAGAAGTTCGAACTTGATCGAATCCCTCACTTGCACTTCATTGCTGGATAAGAGTTTGAAGATTTCGGCGCCCCCCCAACAATGACTTAATGCGGCGTATTCAAGCTGGCGTTCTGAGTCGGTATCAATCAGCCGCAACTTTGGTTTATCGATCCCATGTTCGAGCATCACCAAGCGATCGGGAGAGATCCTTCGTCTACTGGTCGAAACAAAGTTATTCTGGCACATGGGATGGTTGTTGCAGGCATGGATCCATTCCTTAGCAAGCCTAAATACATCTTGTGAACTGGTGTTGTATCGTAGATTGCACTCGTGGGAATTGGCTACGAACAATGTTAGCATTGGATTCCGCATTCTAGATCCGTATAAATCTACATTGATTTGTTTCGACAACGACAAGGGGACTGCCAAACCTAGATGACCCCCGCAGCTGGAGGAAGCATATCCAACTACCCGACTTTCTATCCCATTCCTGCCAGATTTTGACAATGCACACGTCCGCAGGATTTGAAGCTATAAGTGTCGATTTATTCCTTTCGAACTGTCCCTCGTCATCACGTACTGACTGCAGCAAGATGCTGCACAAGTGGCACTCTATAACAGAGATTCGAAGTTGTGATTCTGTAAGATGTGCATGTCTCTCGACTGAACGAGCGATCAACCACCTTGTGCCAATGAGTAGAGAAGAACTTTTTAACACATGGTCGCACTTCTTGCAGAGTCGGAAACCATAATGCCAACAGTTGGCTGTGCAAGTAGATGGTATGATCCTCCGATATCTTGGAGGACTCAAAACGAAGAATCCCCAACGCATCGAACTGATAAGTGATCTAATAATGTCCAAAAAGTAGATGAAGGGTGCCACACAGCTTAACGTGACCAACGCAAAAAGATCCCAGAGCTCTTCGAATCTTACACTCACAAAATACCAAGCTAATGCCAGTATGAACAGAATGGTACCACAAAAAGGAACAATTTGACCCCTGGCATTTGTTGTTATAATGTGCGATAGCCACCATAGGCAAGGCGCCAGCATGAAGCAAAGCATGGCAATACATTCAAGAAGGTTGCGTAGAGAGAGGTTCTCTCGGACACGTTCGCTGTACAGCGCGCGTTTCTCGAGAATCCGGCGCATGATGACTCGATTGTGACTCTCGGTAGGCAATGGTGATGGTGAAATATTGACAGTCAATGATATTGAATATAAAATAAAGGGAGTCTCGAAAGGAAGGTGTTTCGGTGTTGATGAGGAGATTGCGGCTGAGGCTTCAGTATAAAAAAATAATGTGCTTGAGTTTCAGCCTGGAGCCTTATTCAAGCCCCACCATACCTGTTGCACCAGCCATCACAAGTACCTTCAGCCACGGTTGGCCTTTATGCCTAAGGCTTCACAATTTTACTGTAAATTACGGCGTAAATATTGAGGGGCCGGTTTGCACTAACCACAATCGTCATTCGCTTCACTCCGAAGTACAGATCCGTGTGGCGATCATGCAGAAAATTGCGCGCCATATCAGCCACAAGGCTAATGACGATTCCCGGCATAGTAATAAGGCATTAGAGCTCGGATAAGACCCATTGATCACGTATTAGGGGTAGTAAGAGCTCGGTAGTAGAGCTGTAGTAGAGGGACTCTGTTACGCTATGAAAAAAGATTCTTTGCAAATCAGGCACGAGGGCGACAATAACAACATGATGTTCTAGTAGGAGGGGTTTTGGGTGTCCGGGTGTGGCCACAGAATATAACTTTAAAACATTATTAGGGGTATTAAGGTGTGCATGGATTTTAAGATGCTTAAAGTGAAAGTACCTATCATTTTTTTCCGGCATGCAGGTTTTTCCGGCACGCAGGGATGGACGTTACCAAGTTTGTGGCTTATGGCTGACGCGAGGATAAACTCGGCTTGACTGACAGTGAGCGAACACCAGATCAGTGCCAACGTCTAACCTTCTTGGTTGCACTCTCAATTTCGGCTCCAGAGGTTTTTTGCGTCGCAGAGAATTGAGCCTTTGATCAGCCATTTCGATGGTAGATTGAGCTACAGCGATCGTGATGTTAGCAGCGACGATAGGGTCGAGGGGGGCCGGGAAGCGGACACCGTGGACTACTTGCGCTTGCTGGCATACTCCAAAGGGCAAGCCTTGGAAATGGATCCATGGCGCTGATACGACTCCAGACACTATGCACACAAGACATGACGCGACGAGGCGTACGTCAGGGCCTTCAGGGAAGTTATTCATGCCATCAACTTTTGTCGAATCATCAATATATCGTTCCACTGCAATTTTTTCCAAGTCAAACATTGTTTTCAATCGGCCACCAACATTATATCGCTTGCCTGCTACCTTGAGAGATCTATCCCTACCCCTCGCCCCTTAATGATCACTTCGCCCGCTTCCCCCTCTCTCACAATTGTCCTGGGGTGAGCTGGTGGTGACTAGTAAGTCACCGGATCCCCCGGCGAGGGACATGTTTAGAAGCTTGCAATGTATCTTTTCTTGTCCTTGTCCGTCTCGGGCTTATCTGACGATCTCTGAATCCCAGGCCTTTTTTCTTAAAAAGCTTCTCCACAGCCCCACAGCCCCACAGCCCCGGCCCCAGTCGTTCTGATTTGCACTTGACTCTTCTTTCCACTTCTCTTCGGTCCATTTATTCCGGAGAACTCCTCCGTGCAAGTTCAAGTGTCGGTCGGTCACAATCACCCTTTGGAGATCAGCAAACCTTTCATGGAAGTCCACACTCCTAAGCCCGTATCCTCTGTCACTTGTCAGCTCCTCTGGACTTGACATCTGCAACTATCTTGACACAGCTGAACAAGCATTGGCCGTCAAGTGGCCGTCAAGTAGCCGCCATTATAATTGTATCAACTAGTAGTTAATAGACCTTGGCTAGATATGGAAATTAGTCCTCGAACTTGGCGACAAGACTTGCAAGGAAAGAAAAAAGATGTTGCTACCTTTTCTCTCTTGGCCAACGAGCTTCAACATCAGATTTGGGAGGAATCTTTTTTTCAACGACGAATCTTCGACGACGATACCCTCACACTTCTCAACCCCCAAGACGGCATCATGTACTGCTACTTGACTTCTTACGCACTGTTGGTTTGTCGTGACTCGCGAGAATACGCGCAGCGACAACTCCGTCACAGCTATCTCTCCCAACCATAGTCGGATGCAATCTGGGCGTGTTGTATTTAAAGGTCGACCTTGTGCGGCGGCTCATATTTGTGTTGTAATCAACATGCATTTGTGGCCGCGAAGCTGTGATTCGTGACCTGAAGCTCCCCCGGCTCCACCGGCGCTGCAGTTCGGCATAACAAAGCAAATGAGTGTCGGTGAACATCGAGAGTATGGCGACTGTGAGTAAGTGAACTTACTACAACAATCGAGCCGCAATCTTGAGCTTGCAATTTCAGACGTCGTTGAAACAGAAACGATGCCTCTGATCAGAACACAGTCCACTTCCACCTCTGCAACATCGCTTGTAACACACCGTGGACCATGGGATTCTCATTCGCGACAATATCAAAGTCTGAGATTCTTTGAGCGATATATTGACACGCTAGATGCAAGCAGACTGAAAAGCACACCCTGTACCACGTTCTTCTCTCCCAACGCCGTTTTCCATGATACCAAAGGCGATGTCTACCTCTCAGGCTCGCATATCTGGGAGTGGATGAAGCGATTGTTCCCACCTTTCGATTCGGTCACACATGAGATTGTGGAAGTGAGAGTGATACCGGAAGCTGAGGGCCATGTTGTTGTGTATGGAGAGCTGGTGAGGCATTTTAGGTTGAAGGGGGATAGGACGGATATTGTGTCTCCGATGTTCTGTGTTATTACGATCGGACCAGCTGAGGTCGGTACATCCTTGCCCTCTAATTTCGAGTAATATCTTGTTTAGGGGCGGGTATCGAGCTTTTAACAGAATTCTGGGGATGAAAGAGTGCTCATCACTGACGTTTCAAGCAGGGCGAGGGAGGGATTGATGGTATGCAAATCCATGAAGCGAGTGTCTTTTGGGATATGGGTATTCTCTCTCGGTATACGAAAGGCAAGGAGGAAGGACATAAGCGGTGCCATTGAATATTAAGTACAAAGTGGGGGAATCGTGTTTAAGTCGTTGGATTTGTCGATGCGTTGGGTAGTGTTAAATAGTCTTTCGCGGTTGAGCCAGCGGGCGATTCGACCTAGTTTGGCAGTGTGCGGAAAGATACCCCGGAAACCCCGAAAATGATCACTTGGACACTTCTCCATTCTCTTAAACTCAAAAGATGCTGATGTTCGTTGTTACTTTAGCTTTCGAGTGCGAGGCTGAAAATAAATGTTCATGACTATACACAGTACGCGAAAGCTGCCAATGGCCGAGGACTTGGAGTTGCCCTCTTAATCAACAGTCAAAGCAGCGCACTTGGCCGCCGCTAATCTATCAGTCAATGACTTGAAAATTTTAGTTGAGATCACTCCACTGGTTCACTAGCGTGTTTCTCAGGAAGTGGTTCACCCGCAAGGAGTTTTCCTGGGGTAAAAGGCTCGCCACACCATGGTCCCATCACAGTGGTGTGATGTGAAGGCCAAACCGGGGGTCACGCTCAACACCACAATCTCCCCACAAAATCACCATGATCATGGATATTTAAGAAGCAGCTGGAGGTAAAACACCATCGCTGACTTCCTCTTCGCAAAACCAAATACACAATTCAAAATACAAAATACAAAATTCAAAACTCGTCACAATCGATTCAGAAGAGACGAAATGAAGATTCTCATTACATACGCAACGACAAGTGGGAGTACACGTTCCATTGCAGAGCGTATCCAGGCGAGAATAGCTGCAGCAGATTTCAGCAGCATCACCCTCGAACCCGTGGAGACGAAAGCATCGGTCGATGACTTCGGTAAGTGGCTAGAGCTAGACTTCTGTGCCTAAGGAAACCTCTTCACATCGAAATTTCGAAGCTTCTGCTTCAACGATGAACTGTGCTAACCGAGCCGATGTAGATGCCATCATTATTGGCTCTTGCATCCATGCTGGGAGCTGGATGAGAAAAGGAAAGAAATTCGTCAAGAACAACACGACAGCACTCCGCGACAACCCAAAGCCCACATGGGCATTCAGCGTCGGGATGCCTCCACAAAGCCAATTTGAGGGAGAGGAGAAGCAAATGAAAGACTGGCTATCAAAACAAATTGTACTTGAAGGACACAAGCTGTTCTATGGAGCGTACCAGGAGAAGGACGTGGGAGGCTGTCTCAAACTTTTCTTCCACTGCTTCGGGCTCAAGTTCGAGGATAAGAGGAACTGGGAGGCCATGGATGAATGGGCTGATGGGATCGTGAGACAACTGAGGGCTGAGCAGCAGAGGTTGGGAACGTTGGGATAGGGAAGAAAGTTCTCGAGGAAGTTAGGTTGGGAATTTGGCGAAGCGGGCGTTCTTGATTTGGGTTTGGAAGCGGGTGACTTTGGATTGCACAATTCCATGAGGAAATGGTAGGAATATAATGAATAATTTGTTACTCAGATGTCGATATCTAGCATCTGAAGTGATGCCTTCGCTCAAAATTTTTGTTGATTTCCATTTTTGTACCCACGTACTCTATCACTTGGTGCCGTCTCATCTCGTGTTCTAGCGCGAGTTCAGACGCGACCCACATCTCCTGTCTCCTGTTCCAGGTCTCACTCCAACGTCCCAACGGAGAATCAACACAGGAGCTTGTTCCTCGAAGACCTGTCCGCTTTCATATGAATGTTGGACCTCATTGTCAGAATGCCGGAAGCACCTGTTCAAGCTTCCACGGTTCAGATATCTACCGAGCTTCTCTCCTCAATCCTCGCCTCTGTCGAAGAGCTCAAGTCCTCGGTCTCGAACTTGGAGGCCGACAACCAGCGGCTACGCAAGGAATTGGGATCTTACATAAAAGTAGTTTATTTTGGTTAATACTATATGGACCTCTTAATATAATGTATTTCTTTTATCTCTATTTTATTGATATATCACGGAAGGTGGGCTGGTTAAGATCAAGCAATGGGATGGCATATAAACTCAGTCGATATGGAAGTTTGTTCAGGAGGTACTGTAAGACTAGGATACATGCGCCGAAAGCTCCAATCGGATATTATGGCTTGTTCTCAAAGGAGAAAAATAGAAAGTGAATCTCACAAGTCAGCTCCTGCCCTATTACCATTCCACTAAATTACCCAAACAGAAATCACAGACCCTCTCTTTCAAACCATACTTTGAAACATCCTTTCAGAGGCTCTCACAGACGCACACTCACCAGCACTCCAATCCCTCAGACCGCATCGCCCCGAAACGCCACTGCATTCCCCTGGTCCATACCCACACCCCCAACCCTCGTCGCCATCCTTCCCCGCACCTCATTCTCCCCATGCAATCCATTCTCCGCCCTCCACCACCCACCCTTCAAAACCGGAATCTTAATCCCCTTCTTCTTCCTCTCCACTACATCCCTCTTCGGAACTACAACACTCAGCACCCCGTTTTCCATACTAGCTTTCACGCCTTTCTCGTCGACGGCACAGGGGAAGGCAAATGTGCGGTGGAAGTCTCCGGTGAGGCGCTCGGAGAGGAGGATTACGTGGTTGGTGGTTGGGTTGGGGTTTGGGTCGGAGTTGGAGGTCAGGTGTCGCTGGTGATGCGTGTGTGCTGGTGCTGGTGCTGGTTGGGTTGGTGGTGATGGTTCGAAAGTTTGTTGTTCCTGTTCCCGCACCGAAGCAGCCTGAAATCCAGGAGTCGGATTCGATACTCCCTCCCCCTTCACCTCGCCCTCCCTTTCCGGTCCGGGCCTCTTAGTATTCCCATACACGACCAGCGTATGGTCATCATTGGCCTCAACTGTAATCTCACTCGCCGTCGCGCCGGGAATATCACCATACAGGTAATAATTCCGATTGTCTTCCTCGAGGTCGAAGCGCGGGATGAAACAGTTCATGAAGCGGTGACGACGTGAGAAGTGTCGGTCGAATTCGTCGATGTAGTGTAGGATCGGTGAGAAGTCTTTGTCGATCCCGTTGCCGTAGCCGTGGTTGTGCCCCAGCGCGGTTTGGAGTTGTGTGAATGGTGACATGGTTTTGTTTTATTTTGGCTGGGTTGGTTTCGCTGACGTGTGGAGACCTCGTTAGACGAAATTATTGTCTCTTTAAGAGATTTCTGTTATGCGTTTGTTCCGCCGCCAAGTACTACACGAGGGTCTCACTGTTATCAGAAATGCGATTTTTGGTTTCCTTCTCCCTGATGTCTGCGGGACGCACTCGTAGATTTACCCTATCTCCCCTCTCCCATCAGGAGATCCGGGGAATCGACCCACGCCCCACTAACACATCACCCCAGAATCTCTCGGCAGAATTCGCAGCATCGAACCACGCTGCACGCCGCGCGCCGCGAACATCACGAAGCGTCGAGTGACGCAAAGTTGCACGTCTGCAAATTGTCTACGGTATGTGGGTTGTTGTGAATTGCCAGATGCGTTGATGATGATCAGCTCATGGTCGTTCGACCCTCAGGTTTGGTGAACATCACGTGGTGTTCGGAATGACTGGCAAGGTGGACTAACTGCTCAGATACGGGCACTTGCTTGCCTTGCCTTGCTCTTGCTTTGACTTTGGCTTAACTTACCTAGTTAATGGACTGGTAACTGGTGATAGCATGCATGCATGTGTGCAAACAGATGACAAACGGGAGAGGCGGAATGGAATGGGTATATAGATCATGCATTCCCTCCAAGCCTTCCGTTCCATCTTTCTCCCGACAAAATCTCAAACAACAGTTCGCTACCAACCAAAGTCAACACGTACGTACTTACAATTGCAACCAAGTACCAAGCACCAAGCACTTTTCTTTAACGAGCCAATAAACCAACGAGGATCATGTCCGATCTTCTCTACCACGTCATACGCACCATCATCAGATTCGATGAAGATCCCTCTGGAGCGACTCGTGATGTCGATATCCTAGGTACTTTCACGGATCTCGCTGCTGCGAAAGCAGCTGCCAATGCTGGGCTCGCTGTAAGTTAATCAACTCCCCTCTTCTCTTCCCATCTCAAATTCCCCATCAATCTCAAACCTACCATCAGCCACCTCATCCTTTTCCACATCATCACATGGATCGCAATTCAACTTCCCTCCCAACAGCTGGCAAGCAGAAGACAAAGCTAATCCGCCCAACCCACTCAACAGTCCGAAGGCTACCTAAAATCCGATTTCGAGCTCTACGAGCAGAAGAGCGAAATCCCGGCCGCCGAAGAATGGAAGCGCGGCGACGGCGTGTTGGTCTTCGCCAAAGCGCCAGCGGGACAGCAATTCGAGGTCGGTTTGGAAACTGAGGTCAACGCTGCGGGATTCAAGGGTAATGCTCAGGGCGAGGTGGAAGGTTTTTTGCATTATGGTATGTCTGCTTTCCTTTAATGTCCTATCTCCTGCATTGTACTTTTCCTTTTCCTTGGAACTAGAGCTAGGAACTTGGAGATATAATCCAGGGATCCAGTCCTCAGGAAAGATACCAGTACCAGTACTTGTACTTATACTAAAAATCAACAAAACAGTCCTCCAAACCACAATAAACTACAACACCGACCGCACCGGCTCCTCTCAACTCACGCAAGTCGAAGGCACGTTCCCGACGCGAGGCCTCGCTTTCACCGCTGCGTTGACCACACTCCTCGACGACGAAGTCACGAAAGACAGTTTCGCCGAGTACGATGTCAAGGCTGATTTTGTCGGTGAGTGGCCGTATGGAGAGGATTGTCTTGTCCATGCTGTGGGCCAGACGGGCGAGAACTTGGTCGTAAGGGTTAAGGCGCAGCCGCATAGTCATAGGGGACATAAGTGTGCTGGGAGGAAAAAAGGGGGAAAGGGGGAGTGTAAGTGTGTGGCGAAAGAAGAGGAGGGGTGTAAGAAGAAGGCTTGTAAGCATGATGATTGTGAGTGTGCTGCTTGAGAGGGTGGGTGGACATGGGGGCATCGAACTTGGAGTTGTGGGCCGGGAGGGTGGGCCGGGGGGGGGGGGGGGGGGGGAGGAATTGGAAATTGGAAAATGTAATTGCTTGATTTGAATGAGATGCTTGTATTTCGCTTTTTTTGAAAAGAAGATCTCAACGTTTTTTCGAATGTGATATGTTGATCTTGATGCCCATGTGTGGATCTTCATGTCAGTCCACATGTCAGGAGCTAGGCCTGAGTAAGCATCAATCATGAGATGAGAATACTAAGAGACCATACCAATCCAGAAGTAAACATCACAAGAACCAACCACACAAGTCCCTTGAACATAAATGTCGTAAGTCTTTAATGATATTTTAACACGGCTTTCACGCGTAGCTAGAAATACAGAAGCGCACGCCATCAGGAGGTAAACACACAGCTCGCTAAACTCGCTCAAACCCAATTCCCATGACCATGCCTCCTATTATGATCCGGCTCCACCCCATCAGCCTCCCCATCCCTCCTACTCCCGACCCTAACTAACTCCAACGCACTCGTACTCACCGCCTCCTCATCTTATCTTAGCTACCTGGAAAATTACCTTCCCATCGTCGCCGCCGGCCCAATATGCAGAGAGCCTTCTTTTATAGCATACTAGTAACGCCACATCACAGCACCGCCATTGACTTCTTTTCGCTTTTGAAAGTAATAAAGCGAATTAATCTGAGTTTCCGAGTTCTTTTTTATATGATGAGCAATTACTATCGGCTCAATAGCGGCCGTAAGGCGATGTGTCATACGGCGTTGCCACACGAATCGGTACCCTCTGACTTGAACGCATCGAAGCCGATAACCGTGCTCCTATCTGTAAGGAAACTGGCGATCCATCTGACCGTTCTTTCATCTATTTTGCGTTTGCGAAGGTTGTGAAGTAGTCTGGCACGTGAGACATTGTCAAAAGCCCCAGAGACGTCGAGTAGGAGGAGGCTTGCCACTTGTGGCTCCGGCGAATTCCAAGCCTCGTATATCTTCTCGATAATGGTGTGTAGTGCATGGTCTACCGATCTTCCCTTGCGCCCTCCAATGTGTGTACTTGGCAGCAGTTGATGCACCTCGGTTACGTAGCTGATTCTTCTTGCAATGATCGAGTCCATGAGCTTGCTAAATGTGTTTAGTAGAGCTATCGGACGATACGCCTTGGGCACAGCGTAGTCATCCTTGCCTGGCTTCCTGAGGGCGATAGTGGTGGACTGTCGAAAGTGTGCTGGGCAGTACCCTAATCGTAGGCTCCAGTTGTCTATCCTTGTGAGATGCGGGGCTAGCTAGGCGGCGATGACATGGAGGATTCTGTTTATAATACCGTCTGGTCCTGGAGCTTTCTTTGGGGGCGTAGCGGCAATTGCTTGGAGTACTTCCCTCTCTGTGATATCCGGAAATGGGATTTGACCTCGGTATTCGGCTCCCCGGATATCCTGGAGATCTGGTTCTGGGGGTGGCGGGAAGAAGGTTGCCTTGAAGAGTCGTGCCTTGTCTCGTGGCTCCACATACTCGGTGTTTGTTGTTGGGTCCTTCAATATCGGGGTCGTTGTCGGTGCCACTTCCCCTCGGTTTTTTGCCCACCTTGCCAGCTTCCACAAACTCTCTGGGCTCTTCATGGCGCTCTCGACTTGGTCTCGGTGACCTTGTAGTAAGGCTTTGCGGATCACTCTTCCCTTCTGGTTTCGAGCTACGCGGTAGGCCTCCCAGCTCTCTTCTGTGTGAAGTCGGGCGTTCCGGGGCTTCAGTCTTCGCCCCGCGGCTTGTGTTTCTTTGCATTTAGAGGTCAAGCCGGCTTTCGCTCTTGGGGACCGTCTTTTCAGGGCGCGGCGTGTTCGATCGCTGACTGTATCGCTTTCGTCACCTCCCCGACATATCTGTCTAGGGCGTGTCTTGATTTGGGACAACGGGGTGTGGTTAATTCTAATGCGAGTTTTGCTCGGAGCCCCTTCGCATCGATACTAGACCAGTCACGCGTTTCTGCCTGCTGTCTTTGTATTACTCGGAGGTCCAGAATCGTTGTGATTGGAAGGTGGTCTGAGTTATGGTCCATCTCGTAGTGTACTCCGCATTTGACAACTCTATCTACTAGGTCTTGTGTACCGTAGCAGAGGTCGATGCAGGTTTGTGTGTTGTTGTCATCGTATGTGACTGTGTCGACGGGCAGAGGTTCATGTCTCAGCTCCCAAGTTGTTAGAATACGGTGAGCTGTTTTGACCTCCTTGGCATATTAGGCACGTGTTGAGTCACGGGCTGGATGACTCCATTGACTACTTTGTTGCCTACAGCTGCCTAGTGTTGCCTATTGCTTGTAGATTGCATATAAGCATCTGTAACTACAGTCTTAGAACAGTAACTCTTCCGCTACCAATTTACCAGAATGATTGGTGATCTGACCCGTGACCTGCTTTGATAACAAAAGTTTACCTCAGGCACTCAGGCCATTTTCAAGAGGAGTTTAGTGCCATTAAGATTTGATCACGTTACTTGGGACACTCCTCGAGCAAACGGCCTCAGGATCCTGTCCGACACGCACACTGCTCTGCGGTTATTTTGTACCTTTTTTTCGCGATTCTGGAGACCAGGTCTTTGCGAATCCATCAATAGCCACATCAATGCGCATTGTACTAGTCCTCAATTTCACTAGGCTGTGCATAAAGGTATGCTCTATCTAGGCATCTATTTTTTGTCCCGCCCCTATGCCTGTATATTGTAGAAAACTCTGATGCGTCGTGACCTCGTCCACTCCAGAATCTTAAGCAATTAGTAGGAGTGTACTTATACTTTGGACGGGTTAGGTGGGTTGAAAAGATAACCTAGTTAAACTGCGCACTCTGACGACACAAATCTCGTGCTGATATGGCCCAAAATTCACTCAGTTGTACAGTGGAAACGGGCGAATCGAATGATTCTATTTAATTGACTGAACACCTTGTGGTTATGGTTGAAAATGAGTTTTAAGATGGGGTCCATTTCGTGGGAAAAAACTCCGCACAAGCCCAAAAATCTGGACAGGATCCTCAGGCCATTTGGTCGAGGTCCACATGTGGCTTGCAGTTCACCCGCAGTAACCGTATTAGGAATAGTCTCGACCTATGGCCGGAGTGCCTGAGGTAAACAAAAGTGTGGGATGAAACAAGATCATGTGACCTAAATGTGGTCTGATAATCGCCTATTGATTGTCCCATCTGGACGCCAATTGCCAAGTCCTTAGGCTCACCTGGCACGCTCGATAATAATGAACATCTAGCCAGTCATAGGCCAGCCCATGAAGCACGAGGCTCAGCCAGAACTCCTGTGAGACCACTCACTTCAATCTTGTCTGTTGCTTGATTACATCACATGTCCTACACAGCAGTTCAAATAACAAACCACGGCCGCAATACTTTAGACCCAAAGTAAAACTATAATTTGCGGAGATCATCACAATAATTCATCAGACTCACTACAACACTTCAAGTCACATACACTCTTAGCCATCCATTACAGACTCCACAAACACGACACAAGCCGCTTTCATGGTCGGCAAAGTCATGGAATTTGAAGCCACACGCCCGATCTTCGTCGATGCAAGGCATAGCACTTCATCGCCGACGATCCTCGCTCTCCTCCTCCAGAAGTTAAGCCCACTGAATCCAGAAGATATGATCGAGTTGGCCACCAAGAACAACAAAGGACTGTTTCGCGATATATGTCTCTGGTGCGAAAGGACAGGCAATCAACTAGTTACCAGTGAACACACCAGCGAAGATGAAGATATTCATTTTATTATGCAGAAAGGACAAGAGAGAAGCAGATCCAAGAAAATGGTTGCTGTGATGTCGACGGCAAATTTGGGGGCGGTTGTAGGCGTGTTGGAGAAAGCCGTTGGTGGATGTGTACTGGGGATGGACGTCAGCTTGTTCTTTGATGGAACTGGAGTCCGGTTATTGCAGACTGGCTATCGAGCTCGATGCCCAGGTATCTTTGGCCGTTTTCGAACCAACAAAGTTGACATGGCGTTGAAGAGGCAAGGAAGGCTGTTACCGAAAGATGCGATTGAGATGCTAGAGGAACTCGGTGCGAACTTTTTTGTATGTGGGCCGTCGCTGGAGACTTTTGGGGTACAGGAGGCGGAGATTTCTGTAGCGAAGTATGACGTTGTTTCAGGTGTCACGCTGGCAGACCTGTTGTCTCGCGGTGATGTCAATTTGTTCTCAGGAGGGGTTTCTGAGAGGCCATAGAATGCATCGAGAAAATGTATATCCTGACAAGCCTGATGAAACCCGAGGACTTTTTTATCGCTTGATGAAATTGACTACGTGAACAGCTGTGTATGCAGGTGAACCAACCTGCTTACGCTTATCTGTCGACAAGGACAATGACTTTGAAATGATATTATGAGACCAGAAAGGAAGAGCATCAGAAAGTAGCTCACATTTCTCTGCTTATCACTGCTTTCCAGTAGAGAAGCTCTATTCTGGCAGTTATTTTGACAATTAAGTCATCCATCTTCTATCCCTATTAATATGGAAGCCTTAACGGTGGAGGGCAACGTAGCCGAGTGGCACATAAATTAAACCCAAACTAGAAGCTTCGATGAGCATGAGGAATCTCACCTAACAAGAGACCCGTGTAATTTACAATGACGGTCAGCTTTGATAAGTAACATGCCCTTGCCCTTAGACTGATCATAACAGAAGCTAACTTGTGGAACACTAAGGATTCTCAAGTTCGAGGACCTTCCAATTCCTCGTAGGCCGAAACGGCCCGGACCGCAAGATATTCACGATCCATGCTGCTGTTGTGAAAACTCTTTCAGCGTCGCTTGCCGTGCTGATGAAGGGTTTGAGGTTTGGGTTATATTTGTTTCTAACTACGCTAGCTTACGACGAGTGTTTTTATCTCTCTCTAATAGTCTTGAAATACAGAAGGACTATACTAATAATACAGAGGGTAAGAGCCTGAAGGTGTCAGGGGTACAGAAGGTAGAGTACTAAGACAGAAGGAGATAATACAGGGTAAGTGGAGTGTGTACCAAAGGGTAAGTAAAGTGTGTATCAGAGGGTAGGCGTAGTGTGTACCAAAGGGTAGGTAGAGTGTGTGCCAAAGGGTAGGTAAAGTGTGTACCAAGGGGTAGGTGTAGTGTGAGTCGCAGGGTAGGTAGAGTGTGTACCATAGGGTAGGCAGAGTATGTACCACAGGGTAGGTAGAGTGTGTACCACAGGGTAGGTGTAGTGTGAGTCGCAGGGTAGGTAGAGTGCGTACCATAGGGTAGGTAGAGTGTGTACCCCAGGGTAGGTGAAGTGTGAGTTACTTAGAGTAAGTGGAGTGTGAGTCGCAGGGTAGGTGAAGTGTGTATTACAAGGTAGGTGTAGTGTGTACCATAGGGTAGGTAAAGTGTGTACCAAAGGGTAGGTAAAGTGTAAGTCGCAGGGTAGGTGAAGTGTGTATTGCAAGGTAGGTAAGGTGTGTACCATAGGGTAGGTAAGGTGTGTACCAAAGGGTAGGTAGAGTGTGAGTCGCAGGGTCGGTAGAGTGTGTACTATAGGGTAGATAGAGTATGTATCACAGGGTAGGTGAAGTGTGAGTTACTTAGGGTAGGTGAAGTGTGTGCCGTAGGGTAGGTGTCGTGTGTGCCGTAGGGTAGGTGTAGTGTGTGTTATAGGGTAGGTGTAGTGTGTGCTGTAGGGTAGGTATAGCGTGTGTTATAAGCTACCTACGTGCTAGGATCGAGGTTGCAGCGATTCCTCGAGCCTGAGTTAGGGTGCTAGCGATATACCCGTCTAACCACTTAGCCCTAGAGTGCCCTAATAGGCCCTGTAGGGCCTTATAGGTCTTCGCTGTTTCGGCTTCCATTAGGCCTCCTGCCGAGAAGATCAGGGGGTGAAATACAGGGCCTAAGTCGCTGTATTTAAGCCGTTTAGCGTTTGCTGCCTCTGATAGCGTAGCATAGGCTTCTTCGCGTGCTGAATCCTTGTTGATTGCTACTATTTGAACGTCGTAATAGTGCCTAGAAGTACCTATAAGCACTGAAAAATCCGGTCGTTGGCTGTTTTCTAGGGCTATAGGCGTTCTAGCTGGCGTAGGCTCCGATTCCACTTTAAGGTCTTCCCGGCTAGAAAGGGTAGTAATAAATGCACGGGTAACCTGGTTATGGCGTATAATCCAGCGTCGTTCAGCACCTCTACAGGTGTCTTCGTGGCCTATTTGAGGGTAGGCTCCACAGGCGGTACAGGGCGAAATAGGGGGCTTTACAGGGAGTAAGAGCCTAGTCCGTAGTGCTTCGGTAACTGTAGAATCCGCTAAAAGGTGGTGTTTTTGCGTGGGCAGGGTTCTAAGCCAGTATCGTCCGAGGTAGCTAGCGTTCTCAAGCTTCGATTTTAGCGCTTGTTTTGATAGGGTAGGTAGAATCTTCTCTTCTAGGTCTTGGTTAACACTAGAGAAGACCTCTTGGGCTGTCGGTACAGGGCGTCCAGGGGGTTCCGGGTAGAGATTAGGGCATATAGCCACTAGAATCGATCGAGAGGCTTCCTTAGCTGCCCTATAGAGCCCTGGGGCTAATAAGGCGTGTATAGGGAGCCCTAGGCCTCCCTCTCTCACTGGAAGAGAGAGTAAAGCCTGGCGAATTAGGGTAGTCTTCTCCCCTGGCTCCCTAGCGATTAGGGCTTGTACAGCGTACTTGATTCGTAGGTCTGCTAACCTCCAGAGGTCTAGTAGGTCTTCCGAGTACAATTGGCGCTGTAAGTGTCGTAGGAGTAGGTGTATACTACCCCGTAGGAGTAGGGTAGCGTGTTGTTTAGGGAGGTCTCGTAGGGTATATAGCGCTGTAGCGAGAGTGTCGATTTTCCCCTGGAGGAACGTTCGGCGGTGTGCTACAGGGCCTATAAAGGTCCCTAAGGCCTTAAGTCCAGTGGTTTGTAACTGGGAAATAGGGCTTTCGGTGCTCTTTTGGCGGTTAAGAGCTACTGGAGAGTCCCTGAAGGCTTCTATAACTACAGGGAGTAGTGCTGTAGTTTCAGGGCTAAGGATATAGATATCGTCCAAATAAGCTATAATTGTAGCCTTCGGTAGGGTCTTTTGGAGGTGCTCTAGCAGGGGGCGGATCGCTAGAGAGAATAAGAGGGGGGCAATAGGGTCTCCTTGGCGTACTCCTTCAGCGCTTGCTAGCGTGTGGCCTTCGTTTGTTACTAGCACTGAAGGCTGGTTATAGGCCCATTTAGCGGTCCGATAGAGAGTAGGGGCGTATTTAGCGACTGCAGCTGCTATTGAGGTTCGTCCGATTCGGTTATAAGCGTTGATAAGGTCTAAGGAGGCGATTTGCTGAGTTTTTAGGGTATTTGGGCCGGTAATAGCGTCGTCAAGGAGGAAGATTATAGGCTCTACACCACCTGGGGTGCTAACGCCTAATTGGCAGGGTAGAAGCATAGACGGCTTGAAGGAGCTGATAAGGATCGCTTTTAGGGCTACCTTATAAATAAGGTCCCCTATAGCGATCGGTCGCACACCTCCGTCAGGCTTCTGAAGGCCTATAAGTCGGGAAGCACATAGGAGGTCGACCCCTGGAGCTGTACCCTGTCGAATCATATTCGCTAGGTGTGTAAGCGCTATAGTTACAGGGGAGTTTTCCGAATTTAGCGCTATATCAAGTAGCGGGCGGGTCCAGCCGCTGAGGCCAGGGGCTTTCTCTCTATTAATCGATCGAATAGCCTGTCGTATCGTTTCAGGGGTGATATTTTGCCCCGGGGAGGGGTTAGCGTTACTGAAGGGGTTATTATGCCCTATAGGGTGCTTCGAGTATAGCGTATTTAGCGTCTCTGGAGTGCTAGGAGCTAGAGGCGTAGGGTCGATTAGGGCTCTAGAGGCACGCCCTATATAGCCTTTTTCCAGAAGCTTAGTCGCTCTTTTGGCGGGGGAGTCGTTTGAGGGGGTAGGGGGTTCAGGGGGAGGTCCCTGAGTTTCAGGGATATCCGGTATAGTCGTAGGGTAGGCTTTCAGCGTTTTAGCGAGCTCTTCCTTCTGTAATCCTAGGCCGAGAACCCTGGGAAGCAGTAAAAAGTCCAGTAATTGCTTCTCTCTAGGCTGCCGTAAGAACGCTAAAGCCGCTCGATTAGCGGCCTCTGTAAATAGCGCTGCTTGCCTGGCGTGGAGACGTGTTTCAGGGACCTTAATAGTGCTATATCTCATGAGGGATTGCATATAGGGGTTTCTTAGCGCTGAGCTTATAGCGTTCAAGTGGTCTTTAGCGCTCTCGTCTAGGGGTGTAGGCGCTGAGGAAGCCTGTGGGTGTAGGGGTGTAGGTGCTGAGGTAGCCTGAGGCTGGGGGCAGTGGATCGATTGTTGTAATCCAAAGGGTAGCTCAGATGTGAGGGGGTCGGTAGGGCGTTTTAGTGTTGACGTTCTAGGGCGTTTAGGCGCTGAAGATGCTGTGCCTTGTGTTGATATAGGGCGTTTAGACGCTGTAGGCCCTATAGTACGGCCCTGGAGTGTTGGGTTACAGGGTAGGCTAGGTGTGGAGGTTTCGCAGGGTAGGTGAGTTGTGGTTTTTTTAGAGGGTAGGTGAGTTGTGGTAGTTTTGGAGGGTAGGTGATTTGTGAGGGGTAGGTGTGTTGTAGGGGTGGTTGGGGGAGAAGAGCTTATTATTATAGGCTCTTTAGCGTGAGAGGGTGCTGAAGCTTGGGGAGCTTTAGGGGGTGATTCTAGGGGTGAGTAGCTTCGGTTGCTTATAGGGGAGCCTACTCGTGATAGTCGAGGGAAGTAGGGGCTATCAGAGGGTAGGCTAGGTGTGGTAGGCGTCTTATCGGTAGGTGTAGTTGGTATAGGCGTTGAGATAGCGTCTTCAAAGCTAGGGGTAGGGGACGATGGCGCTGTAGAGGCACTATAAAGATCTTCGTCGGACGAGCTGTCTTTGATTATAGGCTCTATAGGCTGCGTAGGGCCTATCTTTTGGCGTGTCGTAGGGCGTCGAGCCCCTGGGGAGGGTGTTCTTGCAGGGCGTTTAGTGGACGGCTTCGGGGGTATATAGCCTGTAGCGACGATTTGGGCGTATGTAGGTGACGTAGAGCCTGTAGGCGTGGGGGGTCGAGAGCCTGGGAGGGAGTCTGGTTCAGGGCCTGTAGGGCCGTCGTACGCTGGGAGTATAGCGTCTACTTCCCCTGGAATCGAGTACTAAATACCCCGTGGGGTCTGAATCCTTCGGGTGCCTGTAGGGAGGTCGGGGCCTAGAGCCGTAGGGTACTTGGAGCCTGTAGGTACTGACGGTACAGGGGTCTTAGAGCCTGTTGGTGCTGAAGGTGCGGGGTACTTGGAGCCTGAAGCCGTAGGGTGCTTAGAGCCTGTAGGTACTGAAGGTACAGGGGTCTTGGAGCCTGAAGCCGTAGGGTGCTTGGAGCCTGTAGGTGCTGAAGGTGCAGGGGTCTTGGAGCCTGTTAGTGCTGAAGGTGCGGGGTACTTGGAGCCTGGAGCCGTAGGGTGCTTAGAGCCTAGAGGGGTGGCGGTAACTTGGGCGTAGGTAGGCGATTTAGGGCTATTTGGTGCTGAAGTTACAGGGGACGGAGAGCCTGTAAAGCCTGGGTAGATATCGAATAGGGGGCTTGGTAGGGGTGGAGGGGTACTGAGATTTCGGCTTGTAGGTGCTGGAGGCGACTTATACAGGCCTGTAGCCCCTGGAGCTGTAGGGTATTCAGAGCCTGAAAGGCCTAGAGAGGCTCTGGCCTTAGGGGTAGCGGCTCGAAAGGGTGCTAGTAGCTGAGGGAAATCGATTACAGGGTAGGGGGTGCCTATAGAATCGTTGATTTCAGCGTCTAAGGGTGCTGAGGCAGAGGGGGTAGTATGGATTCGGTGCTGCGTTGATACCCTAGAGCTACCGGTGATTCCGTGGATTTTAGCGCTATGAGTCTTAATCCCGTGGGCTCCTTTACACGCTGTAGCACAGGTAGGGCAGGGAACAAGGCCTATAGGCTGTAATTGAAGCTCTGTAAAGGAATTAGTAGGGTGTTTTTTACGAATATGATCGAGAATATTGATATATTCATTTTTATACGCGGGGTATTCGAACGGTATAGTAAAAGAGGGGTAGAGGGGTAATTGCGGGGTAAAGTGCGGGGTAAAAATTAGGGGAAATATGAAAACTTAGTGATTTATCAGTAGAATTGCGAGATAACTTATAAAAGTGATGATATCTTGAAAACTAGCTGGTAGAATCGATTTTTAGACGGTGGAAATTGATCCTTAGGTGCTGAAATAGGGGGGTAAGTAACGAATTAACGGTAAAAAATCGGAGAGGGCGACGGTGAGGTAGGCGCTAGTAAGGTAGGCGCCGGTAAGGTAGATAGGAGAGGCCTAGGGTAAGGCTTAGGGCAGGGATAAGGTAAGTATAGGGTCGATAATAGTAAAGTAGTTGAGAGAGTGATAATTCAGAAGGATAAAGTGAGAGAGTAATAAGGTAAGAGAGTAATAGTTTAGAAAGATAAGGTAAGAGAGTAATAATAGTCGAGAGAGTGATAATCGTCGAGAGAGTGATGATAGTTAAGAGAGTGATGATAGTTAAGAGAGTGATGAAGAGTGAATAATCGAAAGGGAATAGCCTTCTATATAACCCTAAGTCTGACCCTAAGCTCGACCCTAAGCTCGGCCCTAAGCTCGACCCGAAGTCCGACCCTAACCCTTAAAATATTAATTTCAAAGTATCAGTTATAAGGTTTAATCTATTGATTTCAAAGTATTAGTTATAAGGTTTAATCTATTGATTTTAAAGCATCGGTTATAAGGTTTAATCTATTGATTTCAAAGTATTAGTTATAAGGTTTAATCTATTGATTTCAAAGTATTAGTTATAAGGTTTAATCTATTGATTTCAAAGCATCGGTTATAAGGTTCAAGTTTTGATTTCAAAGCTTCGGCTCTAATAAATTTTATTCACCTTAAGTATAGCCCTATCCTCTACCCTATCCTTCACCTTATCTCTTACCTTTACCTTTATCTTTATTCTTTTACCTTTGATTCTTCGATTATCCTTTGATTTTCAGCCTTATATCTAGCCCTATCCTCTACCCTATCCTTCACCCTATCCTTCACCCTATCCTTCACCCTATCCTTCACCCTATCCTTCACCTTATCCTTCACCCTAAGTAAGGTTAATATTACTACTGTAATATCCGCTGCGCTAGTAAATTACATAGTATCTATTAGATACTATGTATCTAATTAACCTTATCCTTAACCCTAAGTCTGACCCTAAGTGTGACCCTAAGTGTGACCCTAAGTGTGACCCTAAGTGTGACCCTAAGTCTGACCCTAAGTCTGACCCTAAGTCTGAATATTATATTATATATAATACAAAGGGCTACGCCCTGCACGGCTTCGCCGTAAATTTGACGGTATAATAGGTATAATCGACCCTAAGTATGACCCTAAGTCTGACCCTAAGTATGACCCTAAGTATGACCCTAAGTGTAACCCTAAGTGTGACCCTAAGTCTGAATATTATATTATATATAATACAAAGGGCTACGCCCTGCACGGCTTCGCCGTAAATTTGACGGTATCTTATATATATAACGGCTTCGCCGTAAATTTGACGGTATAATAGGTAAAATCGACCCTAAGTATGACCCTAAGTATGACCCTAAGCCTGACCCTAAGCATTATATATAATATATAATATATAATAAACAAGGCTACGCCTTGCACGGCTTCGCCGTAAATTTGACGGTATAATAAGTGAAATTAACCCTAAGTATGACCCTAAGTCTGACCCTAAGTATGACCCTAAGTATGACCCTAAGTGTAACCCTAAGTGTGACCCTAAGTCTGAATATTATATTATATATAATACAAAGGGCTACGCCCTGCACGGCTTCGCTGTAAATTTGACGGTATAATAGGTATAATCGACCCTAAGTATGACCCTAAGTATAACCCTAAGTATAACCCTAAGTATGACCCTAAGTATAACCCTAAGTGTGACCCTAAGTCTGACCCTAAGTCTTAGGGTTAGGGTTAGGGTTAGGGTTAGGGTTAGGGTTAGGGTTAGGGTTAGGGTTAGGGTTAGGGTTAGGGTTAGGGTTAGGGTTAGGGTTAGGGTTAGGGTTAGGGTTAGGGTTAGGGTTAGGGTTAGGGTTAGGGTTAGGGTTTCCTGTTCGATGGCTTCCCGCGCACCATTCCCCAGGCTGAAGCCCTGGTGAAGGCCGGCGTCGAGCTGGACAACGTGGTGGAAATCGCCGTTGAAGACGAAGAGATCGTGCAGCGTATTGCCGGTCGTCGTGTTCACGAGA